>NC_084741.1:36367476-36612476 GCF_033978785.1 Entelurus aequoreus
TTTCTACAACTCTTATTTTTTTGTGATAGTGATTAGAGCGCATAATTGTTGGTCACAAAAAACATTCATGAAGTTTGGTTCTTTTATGAATTTATTATGGGTCTACTGAAAATGTGACCAAATCTGCTGAGTCAAAAGTATACATACAGCAATGTTATTATTTGGTTACATGTCCCTTGGCAAGTGTCACTGCAATAAGGCACTTTTGGTAGCCACCCACAAGCTTCTGGCAAGCTTCTGCTTGAATTTTTGACCACTCCTCTTGACTGTGTGGCGTTTACATGTTCTCCCCCGTGACTGCGTGGGTTCCCTCCGGGTACTCCGGCTTCCTCCCACCTCCAAAGACATGCACCTGTCAGACATGTCTATCTGTGTTGGCCCTGCGATGAGGTGGCGACTTGTCCAGGGTGTACCCCGCCTTTCGCCCAAATGCAGCTGAGATAGGCTCTAGCACCCCCCGCGACTCTGAAAGGGACAAGCGGTAGAAAATGGATAAATGGATGTGTATATATATACATGTGTATATATGCTCGTGTTTGTGTATATGTGTGTGGGTGTGTGTATATATGTATAAGCACATACAGTATATGTATGTATATACAAATGTGTATATGTTTGTTCAAACCTTTATATGTATTTTTAGTATATACAACTTTATTCTTTCTAAAATGGGTTTCGTGTTAATATTTTTTGGTGTCTTTTGGGGAAATGCAATCAGTTTTCGTACAATTTGGTCTCCTTATGAATTTTGGAACGGATTACGTATGAAAACTGAGATACCAACTGGGATCTAGACACTATAGCTCAGTTTGCTGGTGAGTTACTCTATTGTCCTGATTAAGGCATGGCCCCTAATAGTGAGGTTTAAATTCCAGGAAGAAATTTAAAAAATACAATTATTTGTTAAATAAACACAGTAACATTTATGTATATTTTTTATGAAATCCAAGCGGGCAACTTATATATTCCACACAGCAGATGGCATTGTGATTGCATATTTGAGTATGGAATGTAGTGCTGTCCAATCATGTCCTCTTGTACTGTGCAGCCTTTGGTACCGAGACAAAAATACGAGTGTGAACGCTTAGCTAACTGCACCTAAATGCACCAAGTAAACAATATAGCCATGTTTACATGCAGAAAAATATTTGGAATAAAGACCTAATCAGATTGCAAATGTTTAATATAAACCCATCAATCGGAAGATTTTTATTGTACATGGTGCACTTGGAAATAAATTGTATTCTGAACGAGAGAGGTGTTTTATGCCGGTTGCTATTTCGAAGGACATCTGTGTACACACCCATTCGGATCCTGTCTTCGTGGTCGGGGGAAATCATTCATGTGCTATGTCAGCGAGACGCTTTTCTACCTTTGAGACAGACGGATATTCACACCCAGCAGCAAACATGCCGAACGGGAAGCAGAATGTCTGTTGCCGACACAACCTTATTGTTACAAATTTTAAGAGAACTCAGGATTGTTGAATGCCTTGATGGTGACGAGGCTAAAAACACATAGTTGTACAAACAAGTTCATGGAAAACTGCATGGAAAACTGCATGGAAAACTGCGGGAACCGTAATTTGAAAAAAAGCTGGAAAACAGTGAAAGTCAAAGCCGTAAAAGAGGTTCTGACCTTACCAGCTTTCAGTTTTAACTGTCTTACAGATGACTTTATGGAAGATCGGCCGTTGTCGAACTTGTCTTTCAATGGCGTGAATGTTGGTTTTGAGAAGAAAACATTTTTTTAACGTTCCTGAGGACGACAAGAATAATTCAGAGGTTCATCAGGAAGACAGTGCCATCGTCGGATGTACATAAACACACAAAACGGCGTCAGAGAGAAAGAAAATTAAGTGTGTGGAGTACAAAGGGCGAATGACCTGAGGATGTGCAACATAGGTTTCTTCTTCTATTATTTCCAGAAAAAAAGACAGCTTTGCGCATGCACAGATGGTTTATTTTGATTAAATGCTTGATGCATGAATGCGCTCAATATGATCAAATCAATTTATTTAGTGTCCATGTAAACCACACCTGGGCAACTTAAGGCCCGGGGGCCGCATGCGACTCGTTAAGCTTTTCAATCTGGCCCGCCGGACATTCCCAAATATTTTTTTTAGATCTTTAAGATGGATACTGTAGCTGCCATTATGATGTGCAGCGATGTTTTCAAATGACCATAAGTCTTGAACTATACAAAGTATTTCAATGGTTGGAATCTGCGCTTTTGCATGATATACTAGTTACTATGGTAATCTAATTAGTTACTATGGTAATCTAAGTCACAGCAGCTCAGACAAGGCACCAAGCAGTGTGGGTAGGGAGCGTTTCCACAGAGTGTTTTCAGAGCAGTCAGCCTGAAATGCGGGTGTCAGGGACAGACGCGGAAGGAGATTTTTACAACAAAGTTCCAAAGCTTAGGGATGTATCAGATATATCAGATTGTAGGTGGGGTTTTTTCATTTTTTCGCGTTCATATTTCGTTGTGTTTGTTGCATTTTTGTTGCGTTTCGCTTGATTGTAAAATATGTCAATTGAGAGGGTGTGTTGTCAATATTCCGTGTTTTATCGTGCATAGGTAATATTGTAAAACCCACATTCTTTATTTTCAGGTACATTCTGGGTGTCTCATTCAGTAAAACAATTTAAAATTCCATTCCGTTTCTTAAGGCGGTCTATCATAACGTTTTTAGCTTTCAATCAGAGGTTATTGTGAGGTTTTCTATTAGTGTTCCTAAAAATCAGGTAAACTGGCCCCCAGACACTTTTTTTTTCTCTAAATTTGAACCCTCCCGAGTCAAAATAATTGCCCAGGCATGATGTAAACAGTAAATTTGAAATTCTGATCAACCGATTTATAGATCAGGTTAGATCTAGTTTGCGCATGTAAACATAGCTATTGTCATTACCTAATGGGTGTTGTTTCTTCACAGATCCTAATTCTGTGCTCTTGTTGCTTGGCTGAGCTTAGTGCAGCCTGCAGAGGCAGACAGGCTTGCTGCTCTTCCGTTAAGTGGATGATGACCCTCTTTTTCTTTAAGTTGACAGCCACCTGTTGCCCAGTCCTACTCAGCCGACAACCCGCAAGGCTAGCTGATTTATTTCTTCCATTCAAGGTGGTCACTGTTACTGCAACTTGTCCAGACATTTGAGCCTAATTTTATCTGACTGGAGGGTTTAGCCTGTAGCCCCATGAGTACAGTCTTACCAGGTGATTTTCCGCCTCCGCGCAAGGAGATCATTCTTTAGTTCTCCAAAGAAAGACAAAAGGCACTAGTTTGCTTGAGGCTGTGCACTGGTCTTGTTGTACTACGTCCCTTGGCACGTCCCTGCTGCCACTCAAAACGTCCATAATGTCCCCAAAGAGCAGCTCACATTGTTGAGGCTTGTTTATTTTTTAAACAAGACTACCGTGGCTCCCTTCAAATATGTTATTTATTTATGTCTGGAAAAAAATAGAATAGTATTAAACTTCACCAGTACAGTCAAAATGCGCATTTTAATGAAAATTAAGCTGTTTGTTTTTTATAGACCTAACCCTACCAGCTGGGAAAAAGAACACTGTCAGAAATCAAACATGCATTTCAAGTTATTCATAAATATACAGCGATTCGGTATTTAGCTGTCTATAAATTGTCTCGGTTTGTGTGAGTTCAAATCAAGATGTCCTTAATCACAGCCACTAACTCCCACATACCTGTAGTAAATCAAAGTCAGTGTGGGAAAAACACCAGTTACTCGAGAAACTACTCTAATCATTTTTTTTTTGTCTGTCCAGCTTCTCAGGCAAATCATATAGTAGATGTAGATGCCCATATCGACTGTTCAGATTTACTTTACAAAAGAGAAGTGTAGGATACTTCTCTTGTTGCCTTATTTGTATTTGACTTTATTAAATGTATTTATATTAATCATTTGGTGCAGCCGGGCCCGAGCAGGAGGGGATAGAAAGAGAAAAAAAGGAAGACAGAGGGGGGAATTGTGGGGACAAGAGGGGGATTAGACAACAACAGCAAACACAACAACAACAACAACAATAGAGCAACATCAGCAAATACGACATGTACAAATATGATGGTAATAGTAATAGCAAATAAGCAGTTAGCGAAAAAAAAAAAAAATACCGAAATGACAATGAACATTATTACACTACAAATGGAGCAATACGAATACCAATAAAAATAGCGCAATTGATAATGAACAATACCAATACTTCACCTTTATTATCAACAATAGAGTTGTTCAAATGCAACAATACATATATGTAATGATAACTTGAGATATGAAAGAATGCAGAAAAATGGAGGGGAAGAAAGAGAAGCAACCTACATTAACCTTGTAGATTGTTATAGTAACAATAGTTTAAGCTTGTCAGTGTGCCAAACTACTCTAGTCATTTATGAAACATTATTTTATAAGATCCTCAATGAATGCAGTGGTTTGCTTAATTTGGCAAATTGAGCTGCTTTGTTTTTAAAATCTCGTCGGACACAACACAATCACAGATCTTTATCATTGTGCAATTTCATCAAATATGATATTTAGTACAGACAGACAACAAATGAATTTCATTAACATTCAAATTGTGCTCCATGGTTTCTATTACTACTGCAAGAGCCCCCATGTTGAAGAATAAACAAGTCTGACAAAAATGATGGACTCTCCAGACTTGGAGGACGTTCTTTCAGTATATTTTTGGAGACAAAAGGCAAACAGACATGACACAAAACTATAGGCATTTCAAATGTCAACTTTTTGGCTTTAAGAAACACTAAAAACAATAAAATAAATTGTGTTAGTCAGTAACAGTTTCATTTTTTGATCAAGCAGACTGAAAAAAATATGAAATCTTTCAATTCTGGGTAAAGTGGAATCATGAATAAAACACTCCAACACACTACTAGTACTTTGTTGCACCACCTTTGGCTTTTATAATAGCTTGCCGTCTCTGAGGCATGTACTTAACGAGTAACAAACAAAACTCTTCATCAATCTTGCTCCAACTTTTTCTGATTGCTGTTGTCAGATCAGCTTTAGCCTTGTCCTGGACCATTTTCTTCAATGTCCACCTCAGATTTGTATTTGGATTAAGATCCAGAATATTTGGAGGCCATGACATTGACCTCATGTATCTTTCTTCTCGGAAAGTTTTTACAGTTTTTGCTCTACAACAAGATAAACTATTATTTTGAAAAATTATGTCATCATCGCCAAACATTACTATTGAATAAGAGACATGTCCAAAATGTCTTGTGCATTTATTGAAAATGTAATGACAGCCATCTCCCCAGTGCCATTACCTGACATGCAGCTCCATATCATCAATGACTGTAGAAATGTGCATGTTTTCTTCAGGCTGTCGTCTTCATACAGTAAATCTCATTGGAAAGCCACCGAAAAATTCTACATCTTGCACAATGCAGATTCCCGATTCTTCACTGAATATGACTTTCAGTCAGTCATCCTTTGCTTTTCCTTAGCCCTAGGAACGTTGTTTTTTATGTTTAGTTGTTAATGACCATTATTCATCTCAACCCACCTGGTGTAACAGCTCTCCAATGTGAGATTACTCATTTTGAACTGCAGAATAATAAACATGTTAAATCTAATGCAGGTGTTGGAAATAAAAATGTACAGGATGATTCCATATTTTTTTCCTCAGAATTGAGCATTTAATTTCATTTAACATTTTTTCACATTAGAAACTGTTATTTTTAACTGTTCAACTGTTTTATTTTCCCCTCCAAGTTTTAGAAAGCTACTGCTCACAGTTTGCAAACCCCTGACATAGTTGATCAACTACTAAAACACTGAGACACTGCTTTGTGCTTGTTTTAAAAAGGAGACATTCGCTAGGTTTAAATGCTAATACACACATTTGTCTTCTGTTTGTTTGTGGGCTCATATAAAGAACTCAATTGACTTCCAAAACACGTTTTTAAAAGTGTTATCAACTTTTTGTGTGTATTTTAAAGCAATCATGTGTAAACAAATGAATAAAAGTGGTCCTAAGCCTGCAATTTAGGAAATGAGCTACACTGTGTGTTAGTGTGGACCTCGTATTAGAGATGGGGTTTATATCTCTCTGCAGGGAGCCGGATCTTGAAGAGCCATTCCATGCCAAAAGACTGGCTCTTTGATATTTGTATTTTTCTGAATTAATTTCAGAGGTTACAAATTTTTATGAATGAAATAATCAATGGTAGAAGTTATAAAATAAGATTTGGACTTTAATAATTACAATTTTCACAAATGTATACTCCATTTATGGGAAATATTGTAAAATATTTGAATTTTATTTGGGTTGGGTTCTGTTATGTAGATTTCTTGACCATCTAGGAGGGGCGAGAAAGGCTTTTGGTAAGACTAATTTTAGGGTATACTAGTGTCATAACAATTTACTGACTGTGTTCATTATTTCCACATTACGCATAGCTGTAAATGGTTTTTACTAACATGTGTAAAAAAACAATCCATTTCAAAGCTGAAATGTGTTGGCATTCTCCCTTTTTAGCACGACTTTTTCTGTCAACGCGCTGATCCCAACCGAGGAGTGACAGCCGTTATCAGAGGTGGCACATTCTTGGTGGATTATCTACCATGTCTTTTACAACCTTATAATCCACGCTCAAGACATGATTCATTGTGACTCGCGCTTTTTTGTAGGCTGTAATTTAATCAAATTGATAGTTTTGATCTGCATGTTGACAAGTGGAAACTGGTTGACAATGACACTAAAGATGGTATTTTTTTTCATTATTCCGCTACAAAACAAGTGAGCAGCTCATCGCTCCTGACAGCATCTTTGCATACTGTGAAGTGCGGCCTTTTTGATGCTGCTTAATGCTTTGTTTACGTGCCTGATTATATGTCACCAATTTAAGTTCTGAACCACTTTGGTGAGGACATTTTGTGTGACGTCAACAACGCCGCTTCAAAGGGTGCTGATGGTGAAGATTTGTTTTTCTGTTGGCTTGGGGATAATGTCAGCCAATCGACTCTTGTGCCGGCGTTTTCCACGCACGCTGCCAGAGCTGTGCTAACCAAGCTTGCCGATCTTGTGGGCACGTAAAAAGGCAGCTCCAGCTGTGAAGATACCCATTAAAAACTAGATCAGCTTTAATTGTCTGCAGTTTTGTTTGTTTTTTCGATTGGCGCCAAGATCGCTAATTGGAACATAGTTATAGCCATTTATTAGTCCAAGTCAAGAGTAATTATTGTTTTACATCCCCGCACTGCTGTTTAGGGATGGGCGATATTGCCTATGGCGATATATAGTGCAGCCTCCTGCGATACCAGTATATATCACAATGTATTATTTAGTATGTAAATGATAATATAATTATTTCAAAACAGGTTACAAAGGCTGTAATTTGGCTGCTGACGTACAGTATGTGGTAACAAATTGCGTCTTTTGCAGTTGTATTTTTTTTGTTATTAATCTATTTACTATTTTACTGTTAATATATCTTGTTCCTTTCTGTTGTACATGGTTCTAGCAATAAGCACTTATTCTTCTGTTGTTGTGATACTTTACATTAGTTTTTGAGGGATACTACCAATTTGGGTATCAGGTAGTTACAGGGCCAGTATTAGTCATACCAGGGGTCGGGAACTTTTTTGGCTGAGAGAGCCATGAAAGCCAAATATTTTAAAATCTATTTCCGTGAGAGCCATATAGTATTTTTTAACACTGAATACAACTACATGCGTGCATTTCTAAGTAAGAACAACATTTTTAGAGTATAATAAGTCTCTTATTCTTTTTAATAACTTTGTTATTCTTAAGCTAACCAATATTAAATGAAATACTTCTTACCATTAATACGACTTCTTGAACAGGTGCTGTAGGAAACGGATGGCTGGATTGAAATGCATGAGCATGTTTTATATTTTGAACGTTATTTGTATCACTGTGATTACCAGAAGAATTATTAATTACTTATCGTGTTAAGCAATGTCAGCTAAGACTTATCTTAGTTCCAGATGCAGTCATCAAAAGAGCCACATCTGGCTCGAGAGCCATAGGTTCCCTACCCCTGAGTCATACCGATGCTAATACATCAAATTTTGAAGATCATTGAATTTTTGATCACAAAACACAGAATTGTAACAATATCATTTAAATATTTAGATGACTTCCTATCCTTGTTCACTTTGACAAGCTCTAGCTTGCAGTTAGCGGTTAGCATATATTTCTCCGTTGTGTTATGCTAACTCATCCTCCAGTGATAATAGTTGTAAGAAACACGGATTTGCGGCCATGGAAGCGAGGTTTGCTGACTTTAAAGTGTCTTTGCACTATAGAAGGGACGTTAGTCGTCAGCAAGAATGCTACAGTGTGTTAAGGATGCGTTGGTTCACTTGTCGCTGTCAAAATTTGCGGTACACAGTTAGATGTGTCATTAACGTGATACAACGATAGTAATTGGCCTCAGTCTGGACCCCCTCTCCAGGGGCCCAGGCTTAGACCCTGTTTACCTGTATCTCACCTTTTTTGTAAGGGGTGTCGGAAGTTGGCAGACCCGTCAGCGATCCTGTTCTGTCTCCTTGTAATGTTTGTCTGATCTTGAATGGGATTGTTCTAAAAATTTTAATTTCCCCTCGGGAATTATTAAAGTATTTCTGATTCTGATAATAAAAGCTCTATTGTCGGCCAAATGTACATCATTTATATTGTCTATATCGTACAACCCTGCTGCTGTTCATGCATCCTTGGTGAGTTTAACCCTTGTGTGGTGTTCATATTGTTGTTACTCAGCCAGTGTTCGTGGGTCTGATGGACCCGTTGCATTTTGTGGCTTTTAATGCCTCACAATCAAACGCTTTTATGTTAAAATACTGACTTATCCCAAAAAACATCTGTAATGAAGTGCTTCGAGAGGCTGGTAAAGGAATACATTGTCTCCAGACTTCCCCCCACATTCGACCCATACCAGTTTGCTTATCGCCCTAACCGCTCCACAGAGGACGCTATCTCCTCTGCACTCCACCTGAGCTTAGAACATCTGGAAGGAAAGGACACACACGTGCGGATGTTGTTTCTGGACTTCAACTCGGCATTCAACACCATCATCCCGCAGCACTTGGTGAGCAAACTGGCCCCCCTTGGATTCAGTACCCCCCTATGCAACTGGCTGCTTGACTTCCTCACAGACAGACCCCAGGTGAGAGTGGGCAACAACACCTCCAGTGCCATCTCCCTGAGCACCGGCTCCCCCAAGGGCTGCGTCCTGAGTCCGCTGCTGTTCACGTTGATGACCCATGACTGCTGTGCCAGGTCCACTACTAACCACATTGTGAAGTATGCGGACGACACAACAGTAGTGGGCCTCATCCGTGACAACAACGACATGGACTACAGGGAGGAGGTGAAACATCTGGTTGACTGGTGCAGAACCAACAACCTGGTCCTGAACGTCGACAAGACCAAGGAGATCATTGTCGACTTCAGGAAGCACCAGTCTAGCCACGCTCCACTCTTCATCAACGGCACAGCGGTGGAGATGGTAAGCAGCACCAAGTTCCTGGGGGTGCAGATAACTGACAATATGACCTGGTCCCTACACACCGGAGCTCTTGTAAAAAGAGCTCAGCAGCGCATGCACTTTTTGCGTCGGATGAAAAGAGCACAGCTCCCTCACCCCATTCTCACCACATTCTACAGAGGCACTATAGAGAGCCTACTGACCAATTGCATCTCTGTCTGGACTGAAGCCTGCAGTGCCTCAGACTGGAAGTCTCTCCAGAGAGTGGTGAGGACGGCGGAAAAGATCATCAGGACTCCTCTTCCTTCTATCCGGGAGATTGCAAAAAGCTGCTGCCTGACCAGGGCTCAGAAATAAAATCAGAGACTCCTCCCACCCCCACCAAGGACTGTTTTCACTGCTGAACTCTAGAAAGAGGTCCGCAGCCTCCGTAGCAGAACCTCCAGGTTCTGTAACAGCTTCTTCCCTCAGGCTGTAAGACTCTTGAACGCATCATAATAATCCCCTCAACTCCCCCAAAAATGGATAAACTCGCTGGAATATAAAGACAATATAAAAATACATCAATAAACGTAGATGCATATGCAAAAGTGCAATATATTTATCTTTACAGTAATCTATTTATTTATATCTGCACCTTATTGCTTTTTTATCCTGCACTGCCAACCAGCTAATGCAACAAAATTTCGTTCCTATCTGTACTGTAAAGTTCAAATTTGAACGACAATAAAAAGTAAATCTAAGTCTAAGTCTAAGACCCACAAACACTGGCTGAGTAACAACAACACGAACGTTGCATGGAAATTTCTCTGCCAGTTTTTGCATCCCACAGGGATTCTTCTTTTGTGTTTCTGCACCTGCGGTTCCCACACAAGGTTGCAACATTGTTTGTCAACACTGTCTGCGCTCATTTTGTCGCACATTTGACCCTCTGATGTTCTGTGTACCTACACTCTGTCCTCCTCCTGTCTAGGCCTGATGTGTGTGTGTGTGTGTGTGTGTGTGTGTGTGTGTGTGTGTGTGTGTGTGTGTGTGTGTGTGTGTGTGTGTGTGTGTGTGTGTGTGTGTGTGGTACACAGAACATACATTTCAGCACTTCTATTAGCCCCGGGTCCAGTGGACCCCGGACATCTTATATGTAATAGAAATGTGTAGGGGGGGTGTATGGTGTGTGTTCATTAAATATGTATTCTGATATATGTTCTTCACAGAAAATGAGCCAAAGCCAGTGAGTCTCAGTTTGAAAAATTAATTAATTGTATCATTTTTCTTTTAATAAAAAACGAAAACGGGTCCTACAGACCCGAACACCACACAAGGGTTAAAAGTAAGTTTGACATTGCATAACTTTAACTTTTTGCATCCATCTTCAGGCATGCTCATCAAATGACTTGCAATGTTTCTGTGACCAGAGCAAGCAAGCGTACAGCGTATTTCAAAACACACGTATCACATGGCACCTGTGGGACTCGGTGGAAGATGAAATGGTCTAGACTCACATCTCTTCGACTTCCCTCTAAGAGACCCCAAAATGGGATTACAGTCACACTGGGAGGCCAACCCAAACAGCTTAGTGCCAAAGAGGAGAAATGTGAGGCAGCCAGCGTCTCAGAGCGACGGGAGAGTGAAACATGTCTTGATCCTCAAATCAGCAGAGGGATCGCTTGTATCACTCACCTCACACTTTTTCCTCCAACTGTTATTATATTTTTTTCTGTTTGGCCACTAGCCCAACAGCCCCGTGCTGTGAGATAACACCATAGCCTTGGTGTGGGCTTCATTTTCAAGCTGCAGTACAGGAAAAAATGTTTTCCCTGTTGTCCCACTGTCCTTGAAAACAAAACATTTTATCTTTTTAATAGGGCTCATTTTTAGCCCCCCGCCCATGTACAGTACTGCACAAGGCCAGGACATCTCCAACGGTGATTTGTCTGAGGACAATCACATGCTCATGTTCTCACACACTCATACAAAGGCATGCACATATTAAGAAGCCATCTGGTTCCAGTTGAAAGGGCCCTCAGCACTCGGCACTGCTCCTCACCCGTCCAAATAGAAGAGAGCTGTCTACATTTTCCTTTGAGAGGGTTTTCAGTTATCCCTCCGGTTTACTGAACCGGAGGGTGTGCGAACGAGCAGACTGACCCATTGAAAGTTGAGCATCGAGCCAAGTCCGGGTAAAATGTGATTGCGTTTTGCATTTAGATCAAAGTGTCAGCCATGTAGATCATCATAGCATTTAGACAACTTAACTTGTCAATAATATAAACAACAAAGATACAAAAGCGACACAACCATCATTTAATTCCTTTCTATCGTAATCCACAAAAAATGCATAACATAATGTTATGTCAGACCCACTCGACATCCATTGCTTTCGGTCTCCCCTAGAGGGGTGGGGGGGGGGGGGTTACCCACATATGCGGTCCTCTCCAAGGTTTCTCATAGTCATTCATCGACGTCCCACTGGAGTGAGTTTTTCCTTGCCCGTATGTGGGCTCTGTACCGAGGATGTCGTTGTGGCTTGTACAGCCCTTTGAGACACTTGTGATTTAGGGCTATATAAATAAACATTGATTGATTGATTGATGTAGTATACCATATCATCCCAGTCTGAACCGATTCACCAGTGGCTGACATTTGATTCCCTGATATACAGCATATGTAATCAAAAATGTATTAAAGACAATACAATTATGTTGGTCATAAATTTGTTTGAATTTGAACGATTCTGGTTCTGATTCCTCGTTTCAATTCCGGTTCCCAGCGATTCTCGATTTTGATTCTTAAATAAGCATGGTCATCCTAAAATTTTGCAAATGAGTTGTTCAGCACATAGTTTGCAACTATTTTTTCCGGTCAGGCATCGAAACTAGGAAGAATCCTGGAGAATCGAAATGTTCATCCCGGTTCCCATTGATGCTTGACGCTCAACCTAAGTCATAAAATATACAATGCTTGCAATCGTTTTTGTAAAAATTATATTTGTAAAACTAATTTATTTTATAAAGGGAATTGATGGAAGGAAGAAACCCCTCAAATGCATCTTCTTCTTGAATCCCATTATAACAACTACAGTGGAAAAGCCAAAAGATGCTGTCCTTTTAACTGCACTTCTTGGTGGAAACGATTCTTTATAGGCTCATCCTTTTTCTTAAGTTGTATGAATGACATGAAATAGGTCTGTCTTTGACTAAAGATTTTCATAGTCAAATCTGTTTTGTTAGATTTTGCCCATATTTTAAAAACATGTTGCAAGTGTGCTACATGTATGCTAGCAAGAGAACTGCTAATGAGGATCCCTGCAAATAAACAGATTTCTTTTGCAATTTTTTTCTGACCTGAAAACATGGCAGCAATTGGAAAGTTTAGTAAGGTCCAATGAACGGTCCCGCTATGGTAGGCTGTAGGTCCCACAGCGCACAGAAGAAGACAATCACACTTTATATCTAGAGCAGGGGTATCCAAACATTTTGACTCGAGGGCCGCATTGGGCTAAAAAAATTTGGCCAAGGGCCGAAACCCGACTGCGGGTAAAGTAACAACATATAAATAGCCTAGCCCTATACATATATACATATAAGATACATTTATGTGTATATATATATATATATATATATGTATATATATATATATATATATATATATGTATATATATATATATATACACACACACAATGTATATACAATACAGTTCTGAAGTATGTGTACTTATATAAATATGTGTGTTATAATTAAATAAGCATGTAAATACATTTGATATCGAATCACTTCACTAATTTTATTTTTTTTAATATTTTTATACAACTTTGTGTGCTGTCTCAGAGTGATCTGATTACAAATATGGTTGTACATCTAACCCAGCTAACAATTTCAGTCCCCTAAATGTTGCAGTAACGTTAGCCTTTTGGGCAATTAATGGTTCCTGAAGGGTGCATTTGTGGGCTGCATTTTGGTTCCATACTGCTGCAAACGGCAAGCATTTTTTTCCGTTCCCAAAGCGTTACCTACTACGTTTGTTGAATATTACCGAATGGTCTCGATGGCAATGCTTTAACTCTGCATATCAATTTCATACCAAATTGAAGAGGGTTCACCAAACATGTCAGAAAACGGCAGACACTACAATAAAGCCATATTTTTGAGGGCAATCGCCGATTTGTGTTATACGGATGCACGTGCACATACACACACATAAACACGCATACACAAATACACACATTACGACACTTTTTTGCCACACAGCAGAGTGTTGACTGTGAAGTAACAACAATCGTTTGTACCAAAATAACATTTTGCATTGATTAAAACAAGTTGATACTGGCATGGTCCACTTCACACCTAAAGTCGACACATTTGGCTCTAGTGAGAGCTCTGATTCACTAAAATGTGCCAAACATGGGGAAGTGTAGAGAGAGTTTTGCATATATTACACCTTATGCACTCTAATGAATTTTATATATTTGTAATTTTAAACTATATATACATTTCAAAGAGCAAGATGCATGTAATGTGTTGACTTAATTTGTTGGTTATAGTTAATTCACACCATGAGTGGAGAAAGTTGTTTGGATTGGGTCATATATATTGATGCTGTGCCAAATGTACTTGAACACAAACTAGTGGTCGATTGCATCAACCTCCACATAGGGGCTGCGAAAACTTCCCAATTCAAACTGTCTTGTAAACAGGTCAATTTAGGCCAAGCTTGTTGTTAAACTTTTGACTTCTCGCTGGTCGCTCTGAAGACTTTAGCGAGCCGTACTTGGCCCGCGGGCCGTAATCTGGACACCCCTGATCGAGAGGGAATAAACGTAACAAGGTTACCGTAGATCAGGGGTCGCCAACACGTCGATTTCGATCAACCCGTTGATCTTTGGGACATTACTGGTCGATACCGAAAATATTAAGAACATTTAATGTATTATAACATCGGAATGAGAGACGAAATTTTGCACTTTACCCAATGTCTGACTGCCCCAGACACCTGAAACCAATCCTACTCTCAGACAGAAAAACACTCTCCATCCCCCTTTTTCAATCGTGCTGCAATATGTTTTAAATAGCCATCAAACTCCCTACTGTTAACCAAGCCTGCCTATCACACACGTCGCTAACCAAAACAAGGCTAAACCTTAATCATGACGCAAGTGAAGCGGCTCCACGATTGTCGCCAGTGTAAACGACGGGACTATTCTGTGTTAAATTTGACAGGTGTGTAACCTCAGCAGCCACAGGTTTTAAGCAACTCACTGCTCAATGGAAAAAACATCAGGCTGGTTTGTTTTGCTAAAACCAACGTGCATTTGAATTCCACAGAATGTAGTTTATTGTATTTTAATTTCAAGGTTTGTGGTATTTTGGAGGGAAGGCTTGAGTGCTTTTGCAAGCAGCTGTTGTCTGCCCACTCTCTACATCCTTCATGGTGCGGGAATAAAAAAAGTGTTTATATCAGAAAAAGTATTACTGACCATTCAAAGTTGGGATTTTGGCACACAATACATAACAATTATTTTTTAATCTAAGTTATTTTTTAAATAATTTATTTGGTACATAATGGTGTACCATACTTAGGGTCTGATTTACTAAGATACCAAATAAAAAGTGCTAAATAACGTGTGAAATCGCTACAATCGTGTGTACTGTTAGTGGGTATGTTGTGGGTAATATACTAAGACTGCATGCGCAATTCATAATTGCAAAATCGATGCAGACCACCTTATTCACAAACTCACAACGACATGCACGATCTAAACCCACATCCAGAAAAGGCAAAACTCAAATGACCGCAACTGGGGAAAAAGAAGAAACCTTGAGAAGGGATCGCAGCCGTAGCTCTTCCAGGGTGATTGACTGCAATGGATGTCGAGTGGGTATAACTATTGAATTGTTAGATAATGTGGGAGTCGTGTCCATCGGGAAGCCAACAGATAGTCATTGGGGATCTTCTTGCGGGCTGAGCAAGGCAAGCTACACAGACTGTTTTCCAGCTGTGCATGGAAGTGATCCACCCCGGGTCACAACTCAAGTCAGCAGGCACCTCATCCAGATTGGTACCTCTCCAGAAATTATTCGTGTCCACCTGGTATCCTCTATAAACGCTCTGGGAGGCCGCACGACCAGTGTCTTTGGCACAACAATGGCAATAACTAAAGTGGTGTGTTCTTATGATCCCGATGCGAGAAAATGCATATTGCAAGAATTTTTTTTTTCTGTAAGATATATATTAATATATCTCCTTTATACAAAAGCGAACGCCATTAAAAAACGTTTGGTTTTCTGCTGTCTCCAATTCAACCCTTAAGTCATTCATCAGTTTGAAGATGGAGTTGTTGGAGAGACGGTAGACCTAAAAATACAGTGCCAGTTTGCAAACGATGCTAAACATCCATCCATCCATCCATTTTCTACCGCTTGTCCCTTTCTGGGTCGCGGGGGGTGCTAAAGCCTATCTCAACTGCATTCGGGCGGAAGGTGGGTTACACCCTGGACAAGTCACCACCTCATCACAGGGCCAACACAGATAAACAGACAACATTCACACTCACATTCACAAACTATGGACCATTTAGTGGTGCCAATCAACCTATCCCCCAGGTGCATGTCTTTGGAGGTGGGAGGAAGCCAGAGTATCCGGAGGGAACCCATGCAGTCACGGGGAGAACATGCAAACTCCACACAGAAAGATCCCGAGCCCGGGATTAAACTCAGGACCTTCGTATTACAACGGCCGCAAAATAGTTTTAGGCTTATTAAGTCACATTGTGAGCGATAACTGATTACATTTGCATCTTTTTATCTTACTGTTGTGGGTTTTCTAATACTCAGCATATATTCTGCATATACTGTACATGAAGACAGACTTCCTAAATGAATTGCGCTCGCTGTTTTGCTCATTTAAGAGATCCTCTGCAATCGTCTGCGCAAAAGTAGATTAGTAAATCAGCTTAGCGTGCGCTATCAAGTTTGCATGTGTTTGAATACACGCAAACCTTTAGTAGATCAGGTCCTAAGTGTAACAAACCACCATAATAAGCATAATTTTCAATACGGTAGAAGCACAGTTCAATGTGATTAAAAACTGCAATGGCACAGACTAAGCTTAACCTCAGCCATACCGTGCTTGGGCCCACTTCACACCTAAAGTCGACACATTTGGCTATAGTGAGGGCTCACATTCAAATTCAATACACTCCCCCTTTTCTGGCAATTTGATTACTGCGTTTAAAATCAACGATCCAAGTTAGACTGGAAACATTTCACATAGTCAGTGCATTTACAGAAATACAATGGTATCGAAGTGATGGGACAAAGCAGGCATTGTCACTGTGAGCGCAGACCAGCGAAGGCCAGGAGACGAAGGGAGAATCACACCTAAGTCCAGCATGGTACAAATAGCCTAATGCAAGTACACCCTTACATTATGTAGTGTGCAAGTGTATCATATAGGGACCTACTCTATTTCTGAGCTGTTCCGTAACAGGGAAGTACATGTATGGTACATTTACTCCATGATGATATGCCAGAGTAAAACTGTATAAAAGATTTACTAGCCTTCATGCTTGAGAAAGATTCACATCAGGAGTTATGACCAAGTCTACAGTATAAACAAAGTATTTAAGTTCCAGTACATACCAGTAAAATCTCTGACTGCTTGTCAAGTACCCAACTGGCCTTCATCCAAATGTGTCACCGAAGTCCATTCCACATCCTTTCCGCTTTGATGATGGTCCCTTTTGAAGGTAACGTCACTTTCCCTCCTCTGCATCGATCAACACAATAACCTTCGAAAGAACAAAAACATATTTTGTGTTTGTCGTAACACGACTGTCACTCATCCGGCCTGACACGAATCAGGCTTGTTATTCCTCTTCTCGCTTTGGATCAAGTGGTATTGCCACAGCTGGCTCGCGTTGAATCATTTACATTTCTGTTTGGCTTTCAAGAGGATTTATTGGATTTTTGTCACATTTACGCGCTGAGATTGATTCAATCTTCAGCCTGACATCAGCTGGAAAAACTGTCACGCACTGTTCAGGTTTAGAGAAATGGGACAACAACTTGCACAGCATGTCTCACGTCCACATTAGATGTCTTAAAACCCAAGATTGCCCCCAAAGACCCATGAACTGGAAATACCCAGTTTCCTTAAGACCTTCCACACTGTTTGCTGAGAAGGGAATTTTTGAAGCAGGTTTTTTATCTTTTTCATATGTAATGCAGTGGGCTGGAATCTGCCCTCCACACATAGCCTCTGAATGAGAGTCAAGCAGCACCAGCCAAGAGGCGAAAGCCCAGGCTATCAACCCAATGTCCAGCACAGCTCTTAAGGTTCAGGGAGTGAGGTTTACCTAACATACAACACACAAAGATAACCGGGCACAATTTTCCCCACTTCCTTACAAAGGACGACAAAAGCCCGGTCGTATTGTCATCATACAAGGTGTTCTGAGGTGCGTTAAGAGTGAATTTATTTAGACAATTATCTCAAACGGGTCGAAGCCTATCAAAACTCTTCATGTCTTTTAGAAGGCCGACGACTCCTAATTCACCTGAGTCTCAACGTACTTCAAATGAACGGCTTTAACACAATACCTTGTGAAAAATATCCCCAGGATTTTTTTGTCTAATTTTCTTTAGTTCAGGATTTCAGAAAAAGTCCTCAGACCACCATCCATTCCCTCTTCTTGTATGTCTTCTTCCATGTTGCGTACTGTGTATTCTATTTGTTACATATACACAGTTAATGTTGGATATAGAGAACATTCAAACCCTTTATCCAATGAATCGAAAATACTGAAAGTCCACGACATAGTGAATTTGCAAACAGCTAAAATTTTACACAAAGCAAACTACAATCTGCTACCCAAGAATATACAACAAAAGAGGAGAAATATAATCTTAGAGGAAAAATGTAATTTAAAACATTTGCATGCACATACAATACTTAAGACCTTCAGTGTATCAGTATGTGGGATTAAATTGTATGGTTGTTTTTATTTTGTTTTGTTTTTTTGTCATAAAAAAATACAATCATGTGTGCTTACGGACTGTATCCCTGCAGACTGTATTGATCTATATTGATATATAATGTAGGAACCAGAAATATTAATAACAGAAAGAAACAACCCTTTTGTGCGAATGAGTGTAAATAGGGGAGGGAGGTTTTTTTTGTTGGTGCACTAATTGTAAGTGTATCTTGTGTTTTTTATGTTGATTTAATTTAAAAAAAAAAAAAAAATAGTATTATTATTTATTTATTTTAAATTTCTGCGGCCCTGTACCAATCGATCCACGGACCGGTGGTTGGGGACCACTGCTGTAAATGATTTGTGCTGCCCACTATGGGTTGTGTTCAAAATGCTTTTGGAAGGCATCCCTCTATACACGTCAGTCCCCTAAATGTGTTTAGTACATTTTGTAGCTAAACACCTGAAAATTACAATGGTTGTTTTATACAAAGCATTGAGTTTTGTGAGAAAGTTTGAAGAAATCAGACATAAAGTATGGGGTCAAATTTTGGTTATTTTTGATCGATTAATAACCCTGCAACCATGTGGTGTATTTGTCAGAAAGATAATGGCATAGGCAGGTGAGGCAGCATAGTAGGGTTTTGACTAATATTTATCAGTAGAATGGTTGCGCAATGGTATGTGCTAATAATGTGTGCTAGTAATGTGTGCTCCCTTTTGTGTCGTTTCCTGGTGACATCACACAGTTGCTAAACCTATTTTTATTCTATAAACGTTGACATAGTTTAACTGCATCTTTCTCCAGAAGTATTCGACAAACCAGTATCCTGCAGTACCAGAATTATTAGTTAGTGCATTGGGTGTATGTCTCACTTCATCAGCTGCGAGAAAGAGCTATAGCTGTTATTTTTAGAGCTGATGTAAGCTTCAAGTGCAAGCCAGGAGTGGGATAAATAATATTTATATTGCAGAGCCTACAATGAAACATAATATCCTTTTCAGTGTTATTCGCACAGCGTCTTGCCAGTGCTGTCGTTCTTTTCCCATCATAAAGAACATGCAGTGGCTAAGGTTTCTGGAGAATAAAATGTAAAAACCCTCAGGTGGTACTGCTACTTCATACATTGTGCCCCTGTGGGTTTTTTGTATTCTCCACAGACCTCCAAAATCATGGTTGCATTTGAAATTCATTTATAGCCTAATAAAGTGTCCTGACAAAATTGGTACTTAAGTTTTGTGAAAACGTGCTTCAAAGTGTCCAACAAGGAACATACTGTAACCTCCTTGGTAGAGGTATTACGTTAACGCGACAGTTAATGTGATATGAGACTACTGTAATAAATAACTTAAGAAAAACCCTAATGGAAAAGAATATCAGTAACTTCTGAGAGTCTGTAAGTAGGCTCTGTTGATTGCAGTTCGACGTGAAGTTGCTGCTGTAAAAATGACAAAAACAACTGCAGGTGTCCTCGCTTTGCCTCTCATTACGGCAGCAAGCAACCCTGAAAGCAAACTTCACTCAAGTCATCACCGGAGGATGGTTGGCTGAAGCTCAAATAATGAACTTAAGCACCAACCCCAATGGACACTTGTTGTCCACCCATGGATCTGAAAAGCACCACTTGGAGTGGCCTCAGTGGGACAAGATGGAAGATGCTTTGTTTCATGCTTCAAAGCAAATGAAAAGAGCCGTAGAAAGATGGAATGAGAGGAGGCTGCATGCTTTGTGGCAACATCGGCCAAAAGAACACTTAATCTGTTTAGCAATGCTGGGCAAGCAGCAAGTGCAGGTTGGAAAAATGTAAGAGCATGAAGAGGAGTCATGCAAAGCTTTGAAAAGGCTAGGAAAGCTGGAACCAGTAGCATTTGTAACTTAGAAATGTAATTAAGTTCAATACTGTGACATCTGACGGTGTCTTATTTACTAAAGCATTGTTACACATAAAGCACTAAAATATTTTGCTGAGACCTTTTGTATACAAGCCTGAATTTAAGCCTTTAATCTCTTTGTTTAGAAAAGTGAAAAATGTTTAAATATCTCCTAGTGTCGGCATGTGATGAAAGCCTTTTGTGTGAGGCGGCTTCGACACAAAGCTGAGAGAGCCCACATGAGGTTTCACTTCCATTTGGCTGTTTGCACACATGAATACAAATACAAGAGAGAGGGAAGCGTACACAAATATCTGTTTAATTTGAGGTGCACTTTCAGCATAAATCCATTAAACTTACTGCAACTGCACAAAAATAGAGTTTTGGTGCTTTATTGTTTTTGCATCATTCAACACCAACACCATACAATTGTATATACTAATGTTTGTACATGTGGAGCTAAACCAAGGACTTAAGAACTTCGTCCACCCAAATTCATGAGCAAGCACTTGGCAAAAACGTATCCCTTGATTGAATTCATAACTCTTGCAAATCTTATTTCTTAATGGCGATTTAAAGGTACTGTTTGCTACGGTTACGCGGCTGCCTAGAGGGCGCCAACTTTTGAACGTGCTGCAAATCTTATATCCCAACCTCATACGCCCCATGAAAGACACATTATTTTTATTATAATTTGTTTTATTATTATTATTATTATTACATTATCTTAGTTTGTTGTCAATGTTTGTTATCTAATATTAACTAATTGGCAAAGTTTTTTTTATTAACATTAGCTATCATCAAGCATGTACGTTTGTTCGAAATAACCGGGGGTAGCAGTCATGAATGCCAGTCATCTTTATTGGACCAAACAACATTTTTATATCTAATTAACAATTGTGACAAATATTGAATGCTTTTTAGCAATAATGTTGACATATGCTACGCATTGGAGGTGTTCTTAACATTTGTTTTAAAAGTGTTATTTTTAGCTGGTGATGTAAACTAGCTTTAAATTAAAATTCCATTACAAACCCTGTTTCCATAGGAGTTGGGTAAATTGTGTTAGATGTAAATATAAATGGAATACAATGATTTGCAAATCATTTTCAACCCATATTCAGTTGAATATGCTACAAAGACAACATATTTGATGTTCAAACTGAGAAGTTGGGAAAGGTGGCAATAAATACTGATAAAGTTGAGGAATGCTCATCAAACGCTTATTTGGAACATTCCACAGGTGAACGGGCAAATTGGGAACATGTGGGTGCCATGATTGGGTATAAAAGTAGATTCCATGAAATGCTCAGTCATTCACAAACAAGGATGGGGCGAGGGTTACCACTTTGTCAACAAATGCGTGAGCAAATTGTTGAACAGTTTAAGAAAAACCTTTCTCAACCAGCTATTGCAAGGAATTTAGGGATTTCACCATCTACGGTCCATGATATCATCAAAGGGTTCAGAGAATCTGGAAAAATCACTACACGTAAGCAGCTAAGCCCGTGACCTTCGATCCCTCAGGCTGTACTGCATCAACAAGCGACATCAGTGTGTAAAGGATATCACCACATGGGCTCAGGAACACTTCAGAAACTCACTGTCAGTAACTACAGTTGGTCACTACATCTGTAAGTGCAAGTTAAAACTCTCCTATGCAAGGCGAAAACCGTTTATCAACAACACCCAGAAACGCCGTCGGCTTCGCTGGATCTGAGCTCATCTAAGATGGACTGATACAAAGTGGAAAAGTGTTCTGTGGTCTGACGAGTCCACATTTCAAATTGTTTTTGGAAACTGTGGACGTCCTGTCCTCCGGACCAAAGAGGAAAAGAACCATCCAGATTGTTAAAGGCGCAAAGTTGAAAAGCCAGCATCTGTGATGGTATGGGGGTGAATTAGTGCACAAGACATGGGTAACATACAAATCTGTGAAGGCGCCATTAATGTTGAAAGGTACATACAGGTTTTGGAGCAACATATGTTGCCATCCAAGCAACGTTACCATGGACGCCCCTGCTTATTTCAACAAGACAATGCCAAGCCACGTGTTACATCAATGTGGCTTCATAGTAAAAGAGTGCGGGTACTAGACTGGCCTGCCTGTAGTCCAGACCTGTCTCCCATTGAAAATGTGTGGCGCATTATGAAGCCTTAAATACCACAACTGAGACCCCCTGACTGTTGAACAATTTAAGCTGTACATCAAGCAAGAATGGGAAAGAATTCCACCTGAGAAGCTTAAAAAATGTGTCTCCTCAGTTCCCAAACGTTTACTGAGTGTTGTTAAAAGGAAAGGCCATGTAACACAGTGGTGAACATGCCCTTTCCCAACTACTTTGGCACATGTTGCAGCCATGAAATTCTAAGTTAATTATTATTTGCAAAAAAAAAATAAAGTTTATGAGTTTGAACATCAAATATGTTGTCTTTGTAGTGCATTCAATTGAATATGGGTTGAAAAGGATTTGCAAATCATTGTATTCCGTTTATATTTACATCTAACACAATTTCCCAACTCATATGGAAGAGAGGTTTGTAGATTAGGTAATTTGGAGGGTACTTTTAGGTTCATACAACCGAAAAATGTATGAATTTTTATTTCATTTGTTTTTCAATAACATTTCAATTTCACATTATGATGAACACTCCTCTCTGAGCTGCCACCTTACCGTGGTAGAGGAGTTTGCGTGTCCCAATGATCCTAGGAGCTATGTTGTCCGGGGGCTTTATGCCCCCCGGTAGGATCTCCCAAGGCAAACTGGTCCTAGGTGAGGGATCAGACAAAGAGCAGCTCGAAGACCTCAATGAAAGATAAAAACAAGGAACCCAGATTTCCCTCGCCCGGACGCGGGTCACCGGGGCCCCCCTCTGGAGCCAGGCCCGGAGGTGGGGCACGATGGCGAGCGCCTGGTGGCCGGGCCTGTCCCCATGGGGCCCGGCCGGGCACAGCCCGAAGAGGCAACGTGGGTCCCCCCTCCAATGGGCTCACCACCCATAGCAGGGGTCATAGAGGTCGGGTGCGAAGTGAGCTGGGCGGCGGCCGAAGGCAGGGCACTTGGCGGTCCGATCCTCGGCTACAGAAGCTAGCTCTTGGGACGTGGAACGTCACGTCGCTGGGGGGGAAGGAGCCTGAGCTAGTGCGCGAGGTGGAGAAGTTCCGGCTAGACATAGTCGGACTCACTTCGACGCACAGCAAGGGCTCTGGAACCAGTTCTCTCGAGAGGGGCTGGACTCTCTTCCACTCTGGCGTTGCCGGCAGTGAGAGGCGACGGGCTGGGGTGGCAATTCTTGTTGCCCCCCGGCTCAGAGCCTGCATGTTGGAGTTCAACCCGGTGGACGAGAGGGTAGCTTCCCTCCGCCTTCGGGTGGGGGACGGGTCCTGACTGTGGTTTGCGCTTACGCGCCAAACCGCAGCTCAGAGTACCCACCCTTTTTGGATTCGCTCGAGGGAGTACTTGAGAGTGCTCCCCCGGGTGATTCTCTCGTTCTACTGGGGGACTTCAACGCTCATGTTGGCAGCGACAGTGAAACCTGGAGAGGCGTGATTGGGAAGAATGGCCGCCCGGATCTGAACCAGAGTGGTGTTTTGTTATTGGACTTTTGTGCCCGTCACAGATTGTCCATAACGAACACCATGTTCAAACATAAGGGTGTCCATATGTGCACTTGGCACCAGGACACCCTAGGCCGCAGTTCCATGATCGACTTTGTAGTTGTGTCGTCGGATTTGCGGCCTCATGTTTTGGACATTCGGGTGAAGAGAGGGGCGGAGCTTTCTACCGATCACCACCTGGTGGTGAGTTGGCTGCGATGGTGGGGGAGGATGCCGGACAGACCTGGCAGGCCCAAACGCATTGTGAGGGTTTGCTGGGAACGTCTGGCAGAGTCTCCTGTCAGAGAGAGTTTCAATTCCCACCTCCGGAAGAACTTTGAACATGTCACAAGGGAGGTGCTGGACATTGAGTCCGAATGGACCATGTTCCGCGCCTCTATTGTCGAGGCGGCTGATTGGAGCTGTGGCCGCAAGGTAGTTGGTGCCTGTCGTGGCGGTAATCCTAGAACCCGTTGGTGGACACCGGCGGTGAGGGATGCCGTCAAGCTGAAGAAGGAGTCCTATCGGGTTCTTTTGGCTCATAGGACTCCTGAGGCAGCGGACAGGTACCGACAGGCCAAGCGGTGTGCGGCTTCAGCGGTCGCGGAGGCAAAAACTCGGACATGGGAGGAGTTCGGGGAAGCCATGGAAAACGACTTCCGGACGGCTTCGAAGCGATTCTGGACCACCATCCGCCGCCTCAGGAAGGGGAAGCAGTGCACTATCAACACCGTGTATGGTGAGGATGGTGTTCTGCTGACCTCGACTGCGGATGTTGTGGATCGGTGGAGGGAATACTTCGAAGACCTCAATCCCACCAACACGTCTTCCTATGAGGAAGCAGTGCCTGGGGAATCTGTGGTAGGCTCTCCTATTTCTGGGGCTGAGGTTGCTGAGGTAGTTAAAAAGCTTCTCGGTGGCAAGGCCCCGGGGGTGGATGAGATCCGCCCGGAGTTCCTTAAGGCTCTGGATGCTGTGGGGCTGTCTTGGTTGACAAGACTCTGCAGCATCGCGTGGACATCGGGGGCGGTACCTCTGGATTGGCAGGCCGGGGTGGTAGTTCCTCTCTTTAAGAAGGGGAACCGGAGGGTGTGTTCTAACTATCGTGGGATCACACTCCTCAGCCTTCCCGGTAAGGTCTATTCGGGTGTGCTGGAGAGGAGGCTACGCCGGATAGTCGAACCTCGGATTCAGGAGGAACAGTGTGGTTTTCGTCCTGGTCGTGGAACTGTGGACCAGCTCTATACTCTCGGCAGGGTCCTTGAGGGCGCATGGGAGTTTGCCCAACCAGTCTGCATGTGTTTTGTGGACTTGGAGAAGGCATTCGACCGTGTCCCTCGGGAAGTCCTGTGGGGAGTGCTCAGAGAGTATGGGGTATCGGACTGTCTGATTGTGGCGGTCCGCTCCCTGTATGATCAGTGCCAGAGTTTGGTCCGCATTGCCGGCAGTAAGTCGGATACGTTTCCAGTGAGGGTTGGACTCCGCCAAGGCTGCCCTTTGTCACCGATTCTGTTCATAACTTTTATGGACAGAATTTCTAGGCGCAGTCAAGGCGTTGAGGGGATCTGGTTTGGTGGCTGCAGGATTAGGTCTCTGCTTTTTGCAGATGATGTGGTCCTGATGGCTTCATCTGGCCAGGATCTTCAGCTCTCGCTGGATCGGTTCGCAGCTGAGTGTGAAGCGACTGGGATGAGAATCAGCACCTCCAAGTCTGAGTCCATGGTTCTCGCCCGGAAAAGGGTGGAGTGCCATCTCCGGGTTGGGGAGGAAACCCTGCCCCAAGTGGAGGAGTTCAAGTACCTTGGAGTCTTGTTCACGAGTGGGGGGGGGGGGGGGGGGGTGGATCGTGAGATCGACAGGCGGATCGGTGCGGCGTCTTCAATAATGCGGACGCTGTATCGATCCGTTGTGGTGAAGAAGGAGCTGAGCCGGAAGGCAAAGCTCTCAATTTACCGGTCGATCTACGTTCCCATCCTCACCTATGGTCATGAGCTTTGGGTTATGACCGAAAGGACAAGATCACGGGTACAAACGGCCGAAATGAGTTTCCTCCGCCGGGTGGCGGGGCTCTCCCTTAGAGATAGGGTGAGAAGCTCTGCCATCCGGGGGGAGCTCAAAGTAAAGCCGCTGCTCCTCCACATCGAGAGGAACCAGTTGAGGTGGGTCGGGCATCTGGTCAGGATGCCACCCGAACGCCTCCCTAGGGAGGTGTTTAGGGCACGTCCGACCGGTAGGAGGCCACGGGGAAGACCCAGGACACGTTGGGAAGACTATGTCTCCCGGCTGGCCTGGGAACGCCTCGGGATCCCCCGGGAAGAGCTGGACGAAGTGGCTGGGGAGAGGGAAGTCTGGGTTTCCCTGCTTAGGCTGCTGCCCCCGCGACCCGACCTCGGATAAGCGGAAGAAGATGGATGGATGGATGGATGGAATTATGATGAACAAAGCGACTTCCAAGTGTATAGTACACCTACGCATCCGTGGATGTACTATACAGACATGCACACACACTCACCCCCCATCTCACGATTTTGCCGCTTTATTCCCCCTGGCCCCCCTTTCCCTCTCCCAATGTGGTATCCCAGACCACGGAGCTGTGCCGTGTGTCGGCTGCGGCCGGCTGCTTGCCCTGGAACAACCCCCCAACCACTTGCAAGACCTGAGAATTTGTATGTCCTAATGTGTGCTTTTATGTGCTTATGTTTGCTGAGGTTTTGTCTTAGTCCCACACTGCACCCTTTTACAGGAACATAGTTAGGGATAACTTGTGATTTAATGAATTTGCTATTAATGTTTGAAGTGTTCCTTGTAACCTTAACCTCAAGAAGCACAGGTTTGCACAAAATCATTTCCATACGTTTTGATGCAACAAGTGCACATTTCTTGCTTACTCAGTGTGTCATCATGAACCATGTATATCAGAAAGACATTCCCGCCAACTTTCCATTTGCGAGGCTCTGTTTAGTGGACTGAAGGAGGGAACAGCAGCAGCTGTGCTGGAATAGTGTCCTGCATGGAAAAAGCATCTGTGTTGTCTGGTCTTAATTATACCTTTAGCTCAAGTTAGAATGGCTTCTATTCGCTCGAGTCAGCAATGATCACGTGCTTTAATATCAAACCTTCAGAGAAATCTTTTTGTTAAGATATGCAATTATACCGCATTGACCCAAATATAATACTATCACCCTTTCCAAGACCCTTTTTTTCATGAAATAATGTATTATGTTTACAGCACCTACTAAATCACATTTTAGTTGTATTTCTTAGCTGCTGGACAGTTGACTCTGCTTCATTGATCGGCATTATCTTCAAAACTGGCCTCATAACATAACTTTTGAGACCCGTTTTCAAAGGGGTCTCTGACCTGCTTAGGGAAAAACCTGTCGGTTTTATAGATCTCTGAACAGCGAATTCTATATTACAGTGCTGCCTCGGTTTTTGTTAGTTATCTGTTCCATAATGTCAGATGAAAACCATAGCCTTTTTTCCCATAGTAAACAACGTTAATACAATTTGAAGAGTGCGGCGTCTGAAACCCAAGGTACCACTGTAATAGTCTTTAAAGGCCTACTGAAATGAATTTTTTTTATTTAAACGGGGATAGCAGATCCATTCTATGTGTCATACTTGATCATTTCGCGATATTGCCATATTTTTGCTGAAAGGATTCAGTAGAGAACATCGACGATAAAGTTTGCAACTTTTGGTCGCTGATAAAAAAAGCCTTGCCTGTACCGGAAGTAGTGTGACGCCGCAGGTTGAAAGGCTCCTCACATTTACCCATTGTTTACACCAGCAGCGAGAGCGATTCGGACCAAGAAAGCAACGATTACCCCATTAATTTGAGCGAGGATGAAAGATTTGTGGATGAGGAATGTGAGAGTGAAGGACTAGAGTGCAGTGCAGGACGTATCTTTTTTCGCTCTGACCGTAACTTAGGTACAAGGGCTCATTGGATTCAACACTTTCTCCTTTTTCTATTGTTGATCACGGATTTGTATTTTAAACCACCTCGGATACTATATCCTCTTGAAAATGAGAGTCGAGAACGCGAAATGGACATTCACAGTGACTTTTATCTCCACGACAATACATCGGCGAAGCACTTTAGCTACGGAACTAACGTGATAGCATCGGGCTTAGCAGCAGATAGAAACAAAAGAAATAAACCCTTGACTGGAAGGATAGACAGAATATCAACAATACTATTAAACCATGGACCTGTAACTACACGGTTAATGCTTTCCAGCCTGGTGAAGCTTAACAATGCTGTTGCTAACGACGCCATTGAAGCTAACTTAGCTACGGGACCTCACAGAGCTATGCTAAAAACATTAGCTATCCACCTAGGCCAGCCAGCCCTCATCTGTTCATCAACACCCGTGCTCACCTGCGTTCCAGCGATCGACGGAGCGACGAAGGACTTCACCCGATCATCGATGCGGTCGGCGGCTAGCGTCGGATAGCGTGTCTGCTATCCAAGTCAAAGTCCTCCTGGTTGTGTTGCTACAGCCAGCCGCTAATACACCGATCCCACCTACAGCTTTCTTCTTTGCAGTCTTCATTGTTCATTAAACAAATTGCAAAAGATTCACCAACACAGATGTCCAGAATACTGTGGAATTTTGCGATGAAAACAGAGCTTTTTGTATTGGATACAATGGTGTCCGAATACTTCCGTTTCAACCATTGACGTCACGCGCATACGTCATCATACATAGACGTTTTCAACCGGAAGTTTCGCAGGAAATTTAAAATTGCACTTTATAAGTTAACCCGACCGTATTGGCATGTGTTGCAATGTTAAGATTTCATCATTGATATATAAACTATCAGACTGCGTGGTCGTTAGTAGTGGGTTTCAGTAGGCATTTAAGTGGTCGGCGCGGTTGTTCGTTTTAATAAAGTGCTTGTTGATTGACCTCCTCCATCAAGGTCATCCTTTCAACATCCAGGCAAAACCTACATTATCTTTACACAGAATCCGGACTAGTTGCATTGTTGCTGTTACAATTATTATATCACGTTTGACTGTGTTAACGTGTAATTTTGCACGAAAAGGGTTTAATAATGAATAAATACGTAAAACTGTTTAAGATTACTTCTGCTGTTAGTGGTAATCTGCCACCCTTAAAAAGAATGATTAGTGCAATACATCCTATTATTACCACTGGGACCTACACTGTATTTGCCATCCAAAGGTGTGTTTGTATGCGATGGATGTGGGTAATGCCAATGTTCGATTGGTCTGTTTATCTGTAGAAGGTCGCCATGCAGGATTGTTAAATGTTGATTTTCAAATGATGCAACGGGCTGGATCAAATATCTCCCCGGGACGAATTTGGCCTACGGGCCGGCAATTTGATACCTGTGGTCTAAATTATAGTCTTAAATCCAGCTCAACACGATATATAATTGACACAACTGACAATCTACCATAGATAAAAAAAACTACATGATCGGTTCTTCATAAGAAGTCATTTTCACATACCAACATTACTACCCCAAGTCTCCTTAAATATTTCAAACATTACATTTCTGGTGCTAAATCCATCTAAGAATGATCAGTTTGTGGTTAAAATTTTGGTGTGAAGCACAGACATTTGTGCTTGTCCAAGATATATTTTAAGGACACGTTTAAGCTTCACAATGTGCTGTCATTTTATTCCATAACAAAGTCCACAGAATATAAACGTCACTTCACGCCAGTTCCTCGCCAGCTTCTATGTATCTCAGCATTTGACAGCTTGGAGACGAGGTCAAACGGGTTTAACCCTGGCTAAACTTGTGAGCCACCTGGAGACCCCCGCTGATCAGTTCATGGTTATCCCACACCCTCCTACACTTAGGTTGCATACATAGGGGTCACTGGGGTCTTTTTTTTTCTTCCTCCTGCTTTCTTCCCACCTCGGTCTTTCAATCCCGCTGGCTTGTAGGGTTGTGTCCCCGGCCACGTATCCTCTAAATAGATGAATGGAGCGGCTTGGCACAGGTCCCTACGTGATCTCTGCAAGGGGGGCTGGTTTTAAAGCACTTTTTTAGTCCGAGCTGACACTGGAGGGAAGCTGCTGCCCCTGAGGTCAGACAGCAGGAGTTGACAGAAGGACTGGAGGAGCACCTCATGTCACCAATGAGTGATTTATGGACAAGTGACACAATCCCCACTCCTGTACGGGGCAATGAAAACTGGAGCCATCACATCCTGTCTGCCCCCCTGCCACTTGATGTTGAATTGAGGAAATATTTTAGTAACCCTAGTGTGGGTTCTACGTTTCAAGACGTAAACTGAATTGCTTTGAAAAGTTCTTAGTGAAAGCTGAGCCTCTCGTTTCCTTATGTGGAAAGTTCTTGAATGGGAGATTTTCTTTTCAATCTGTGTCTGCAACCTGTCTCATATTTCATCTTTTACGGCCTGATTTTATATTAATTTGCCACCCCAATATTTTTGCAGCAAACCACATTTTTTGCATGCATCCTGTTTCTAAAATGGGAAAAGATGGTTTTTCGAGGCACAGTGAAACACGTCGAGGAATGTTCCCCCTTCAGATGTCATGTGGTGCGTGACTGTGCACACGGCCAGGCCACGCTGGCCCGCTCCCGTTGCAGACACACGCCGGAATTCTCATTTGACTGAATAGGGAATATCATAGGCACATGTCTGCATGCAGCAGGTAATAAGGGAGGAGTTATCTTATGAGGATGTTGCACATCTACACAATTTTTTGGATGGAATCCATGCTTTTCTGCATGGATTGCATCCTGTTTGGTTTTCACGTGTAAACTAATCACATGAATGTGCATCTTTGGCAAACCGAAAACTCAAAGCATGTAGGGGGAAAGAAACCGCTCATGACTCAAGCTACATCTTCTGCATTTGCTCCCTGAGTTTTAACATTTATTTTGGAATACTTTGATTGGTATGAACCTTGTCGAACTCTAAGATATTCAGTTGCTAATCTTTTAACGATCCCGATAGTCAGAAGCAAAACTCACAGAGTTCTGTTTCCAACACTAGGGCCAGTCTGTGAAACAGTCTGCTGGAGGATCTGAGGTCGACAGCAAATGTTCATGTTTGTAGAAGTAACCTTCCAACATACAGTACTTTTTGAGCAGATTTGCGTATTGATTATACTGGATTTAATCTCCTGATTTGGGGCGTTGTCATGGAAATTAGATTAAGAGAATCTGTCTGTCTATCTACAGATGTGGTTAATGGTTGTCTGTCTGTTTGTCCGTCCCATCATCTATCTGCAGTTATAACTGTCAATAGTACAGTGCTTTGCTTAAGGTCTGCAGGAGATGTCTTGAGCTGTTTTTGGTCTGTTCCCCATCAGGAAGGCTGCCTCAGCAGGGCCTCAGCCTGCCTGTGAGTGGAAATCTTTGGCTGGTGTTATCTTTGGAAAGTGTCGAGTCCACAGAAACCCGGGAGCAGGGAGTCCAGTGTCAGCTAAGACATCACCAGGGCTCACTATTGCATTGAAGGAGAGAGAAAGCAGTATTTGTTATATTCTGAGAAAAGACTAGATGAAGGGACATAGGAGATCTTTGACTGACCCAGTCCAAGATTGGGACATGCTTGTGACAGACTCCTGCTTGGTGGTTTTTGTGGGATGTGAAGTCAGTGCTGCATATGTGAAGTGGGCTATATTGCTCCTCAAGTCCCGTAGTGAGATGGGCCTCATTCACTTAATGCAGGAATCCATTTCATTCTATCCATTGACATTGTGCTTCGTTATTACCCCCAAAGAGCCAGCAGGGGCTTGGACGCTCTCCTATATGTGTTGCATGTTGCCAAATGGCATGACAAATTAGCACCCCACGGAAGTATTGACTCTCTGCGGATGTTTGTCTCAACGAAAGAACATGGTCGCTTCCTGACTTGGCAAACTCACAGTTCTGCTATATTGTAATATTAACATAAACATAAAGCTTTTAGGCTGCGTCAGTTTCCAATTTCATCTACTGTTTTTCTCTAATGCATGATCTTTTGTCATTATGTTCAGACGTGCATGAATGCAACCCGTTTGCTAAAATTCTAAGTTCAAAGGTCACCTTTAATTCACTGTTTTGCCATCCAGTTCCTATATATTTGATCATAATATTTACTCTTTCCATATGTTGAATCAACATGAGGATGCAAATGACCCTCAAATATGCATATTTCCAATTTAAAGTGTGTCATCATGTCATACACAATCAAATACCATCTTAATACATTCCACATATCAACATATACATATGCATATACAGTATACTTGGGGTGCAGGGAAAAAATTATTAGCATCTGAATTACGATTGTTTGTTTTGACTCTGAATCGAGTCAACATTTTCAAGAATCGATTTTTAAAATGACGTTTCTCCTTTTGTAACCTGTTGTGAAGAAGTTTAATTATAATTTATAAACCCATCCATCCATCCATTTTCTACCGCTCGTCCCTTTTGGGGTCACGGGGGGTGCTGGAGCCTGTCTCGGCTGCATTCGGGCGCAAGGCGGGGTACACCCTGGACAAGTCGCCACCTCATCGCAGGGCCAACACAGATAGACAGACAAAATTCACACTCTCATTCACACACTAGGGACCATTTAGTGTTGCCAATCAACCTATCCCCAGGTGCATGTTTTTGGAGGTGGGACGAAGCCGGAGTACCCGTAGGGAACCCACGCAGTCACGGGGAGAACATGCAAACTCCACACAAAAAGATCCCGAGCCCGGGATTTAACTCAGGTCTACTCAGGACCTTCGTATTGTGAGGCACATGCACAAACCCCTGCACCACCGTGCTGCAAATAATATATTTTGAGAATCAGTTTGAATGGAGAATTGATTCTGAATCTAATTGTCACTCCAAGAATCTTAATTAAATTGAATCGAGGATTCTTTGAATTGTTGTAAGCTTCAAAATCCCTAATGTATACAACCACTAGTACACTAGAAATGTACAAACTATTAAAAAATACCCATCTACCCTTACCTGACTTTGTAAAAAGTGTAAACATTAAATACTCATATACACTGTTTGATTTTAGGATATGGTAGATACATGTTGTATTTGTCTTCTTTCATTGTAATCACTGGACTAAACATTGAGGTTTGTCAGTTGATTTTCCTCTGACACTAAAATAATCATAATTATAGACACTCTCAGTTATACACAGAAGTACTGAGCAGCTGACATTAGTATTAATATCAACGCGTTGTCATGTTTCTATTTTGACAAGAGCTTGGCATTAGGTGACTAACTTGCTGTTAAGAGACATAGCCGTGCGCCTCACATTTCTAATGGTGCATACTATAGTTTGATCTCTTGTCTTTTTGCATGTGCATGAATGTAAATTTAGACTAACCCCTATCTCTAAACTAGTCAGCTTGGTGGCCGGTAGCAGGAGTTTACAATGGTGTTCATTTATTTTTGATGTAACCCACATGTATTTTGGGAATAGACAGGTTTCACTTTCCCCTCACTTGCGTACAGCAAAGGCCAGATGTCAGATTAAGAATGCCAGCATTTAATGTGTATAACAGACTGTAGTACAGTTCACTCAGGAGGGGGACGGAGGATTTACTGTAAGTTCTCATGGCTTGTCTAGTCACAAGTGGTTGGAAAAAATAGAATCAGTATTGTGAGGTATATACGATCTTATAGTGCATATTTCTTACAGCAGGGGTTCTTGACCTTTCTGACCTCAGGGCACAACTTTTACACTACAGAGGGGCCCTGGGCCCACTCACATTATACACTGATTTAATTATCTTGAGTAAGTAATCCAGGCCAAAAATAAATAAGGAACAAATACAATGACCTGGATGAATGAGAACATCCATACATACGGAGAAAATCCATGATGGTTGGTTGGTGTTTGTATGATGAGTCACAATTGGCTAAGGTTAGGGCAAATTATTACAGACTGGCCAATCATAGGCAAGATAAGGCGGGTCATCTAAACCACGAAGCAAAATCATAACAGTCACACACTCATGTCACATGATGACAAGGAGACAGAAGGACGCTTAAAGCTGACCACTCAAAAAAAAAAAAACATACTTGAAAATGGCAGAGGGATTGTCTCCCGCAGATTAGGTTTTTCCTTTAGTGATGAAGATGACGTGCAAGAAACCAACAATAATGCTTATCCTTGGCCCTATTTAGACAAATGTATGCGTTTAGAAAAAACAATGACCAAAATTAAGTTTTTAGTTGTTTACTCTGTAAACCAAAATCACAACTGCTGTCTTCATCTAATACGTCCAACACAAATTTAGGAACACACATTAAGGTGAGTTGAGTTCATGAAACGTTTTACTGCACATAAACATTTCCAACTGTTCCCGAACAACACACAAGTCATTGTTTTTTTTGACAAGATATAGATAGATGCTGTTTTTTACTGTAGGCAGAGAAAATAAATAACATTATTGGGGTGGGCCAAAGAATAAGCTAACTAAAATACATACAGTGGGGTTCAGGGACCCCTAGAGCTAGTTGTAGGGTGTCCCCAGCTAAATGACAGATAGTTGAAGGCCTACTGAAATGAAATTTTTTTATTTAAACGGGGATAGCAGATCCATTCTATGTGTCATACTTGATCATTTCGCGATATTGCCATATTTTTGCTGAAAGGATTTAGTAGAGAACAACGACGATAAAGTTTGCAACTTTTGGTCGCTGATAAAAAAAAGCCTTGCCTATACCGGAAGTAGCGTGACGTCACCGGAGGAAGGACTCCTCACATTTTCCCATTGTTTACAATGCAGCGAGAGAGATTCGGACCGAGAAAGCGACGATTACCCCATAAATTTGAGCGAGGATGAAAGATTCGTGGATGAGGAAAGTAAAAGTGAAGGACTCGCGTGCAGTGCAGGACGTATCTTTTTTCGCTCTGACCGTAACATAGGTACAAGGGTTCATTGGATTCCACACTTTCTCCTTTTTCTATTGTGGATCACGGATTTGTATTTTAAACCACCTCGGATAATATATCCTCTTGAAAATGAGAGTCGAGAACACAAAATGGACATTCACAGTGACTTTTATCTCCACGACAATACATCGGCGAAGTTCTTTAGCTACTGAGCTAATGTGATAGCATCGGGCTCAAATGCAGATAGAAACAAAATAAATAAACCACTGACTGGAAGGATAGACAGAAGATCAGCAATACTATTAAACCATGGACATGTAAATACACGGTTAATAATTTACAGCTTGGCGAAGCTTAACAATGCTGTTGCTAACGACGCCATTGAAGCTATCTTAGCTACGGGACCTCACAGAGCTATGATAAAAACATTAGCGCTCCACCTACGCCAGCCAGCCCTCATCTGCTCATCAACACCCGTGCTCACCTGCGTTCGACGGAAGGACGAAGGACTTCACCCGATCATCCGTGCGGTCGGCGGCTAGCGTCGGCTAGCGCGTCTGCTATCCAAGTCAAAGTCCTCCTGGTTGTGTTGCTACAGCCAGCCGCTAATACACCGATCCCACCTACAGCTTTCTTCTTTGCAGTCTTCATTGTTCATTAAACAAATTGCAAAAGATTCACCAACACAGATGTCCAGAATACTGTGGAATTTTGAGATGAAAACAGAGCTTTTTTGTATTGGATTCAATGGGGTACCAATACTTCCGTTTCAATGATTGACGTCACGCGCATACGTCATCATATATAGACGTTTTCAACCGTAAGTTTAGCGGGAAATTTAAAATTGCACTTTATAAGTTAAACGGCCGTATGGGCATGTGTTGCAATGTTAAGATTTCATCATTGATATATAAACTATCAGACTGTGTGGTCGATAGTAGAGGGTTTCAGTAGGCCTTTAATAGTAATGGACCCTTTTTGGGTCCATTACTATTAACTATGAACACACTTTGCACGTATTATTCTGACCATAGGGAGCATGGATTCTAAGGCGCACTGCCGATGAGCGGGTCTCTTCAGGTATATTTTCATACAAAAAGCGCATTAAAGGGGTCTATTATGATTTTTTTCTAAATGTAAAGCACTTCCTTGTGGTCTACATAACTTGTAATGGAGGATCTTTGGGTAGAATGTTGCATAGATTGTTTTACAGACCATCTTCAAGTCGCTTTCTGAACGTCTCTTCAGGATGCGCCGTTTTGTGGGCGGTCTTATTTTCGTGGCTCCACTTCGTTAGCATCTTCTCCTTGTCATTTTTGTTGTAGCGTGTAGGGTTACAAAGGGGTGGAAAGTTTACGGTAAATTTCCGGAAAGTTTCCGGAAATTTACCACGGGAAGTTTAGCTCAGGAAGTTTGGAAATGTTTACCATTTTTTGATTATTCAAAGTTGGACACCGTCCATGGGAATTAATGGGAATATATGGGAATTAATGGGGAATTACAATAATTATATATTATTGGGCACTTGTCTATATGCTGCTGCATCTTTGTGGCATTTTTGACATAGCTCTTTGCACAGTATTTGCAAATGTACACAGCCTTTCCGCCTACATTGGTTGGGGTGAAATGTCTCCACACATCAGATGGTGTACGTGGCATTAATTTGTTTGTATTTATTCTTGTAAAACACTAATGCAATGCCACACACAGATATAAATAGTCAGCTAAACAACTACAGTAGTCTTTAGAAATATTTTACTGATGGACAAATGAATATAAATAGGCTAGATGAATAAATGAACACTCAATCAGCATGTTAAATCAAACTATAACCTACATTCTTATATGACAACAGAATGGCTATCAGAACAGAAGGCAGAGGAAACTACACGTTTTGATTTAGTATTTGCTAGTTGAACTTTACAGATCACAAAAAAGGTAAATTCGGATCGCTAACGTTGTTAGCATAAATGAATGGGATTTAACATAGAGAAAATGAGCATCACGGCTAACGGAGAAATATTTTCGGTTCATTATGAGACTGTGGTGGTACATAAACCTAGCTAGCTAGATATATTGGCCCCAAAATCATTTAATAAGTACAGGAACAGCTAGCTAGCTTAAGTGGAAGTCTGCTGGAGTAGCCTACAGTCATACAGTAACAAGAAATTACACCTCTATTAAACTTAAATACCATAGATGAAATATGTTTACCCCAGTAATATCATCAAAACTTACTTGACTGGATGAAGTCCTTGGGCTCAAATACTAGTGTGGCCCCAATAGCCCTGCTGTATGTAGCATGCTGGGAATTATCTGTGCATGTGATGGAAGAATGCGCTGCACATGTGATGGAGGAATGCACCGTGCAGGGTTGAAATTCTACTGAATTTGCATTAAATCAGATTGTTTTAGCTAATAATCATGCTGCAAGATCTAGCATGTTGCGTTCAATGTTTATTCCCTTTAATTTCCCATTGATTCCCGTTAATTCCCATTAATTCCCATATATTCCCGTTAACTCCCACGGAAAGTTTCCAACTTTGAATATTCCCAGACTTTTGCAACCCTAGTAGCGTGCAAGGACAGGGGTGGAAGAAGTGTCAAAAATGGAGCTAACTGTTTGAATGACATTCAGACTTTACTTAAATCAATAACGGAGCAGCATCTTCTCATCCGTGGCTCACTAGGGCAATAACAACGCTGGAAATGTGTCCCGTGAAAAAACCTCTGCCCGGAACTCTCTAATAACTAAAGTTCCGTGGGTGAATTATGTAAACCCACTACACCGATCGTTTTTAGTGCTTCTATAGCGAGTCTACAAATGGCAACAGTAGAGGATGAATGCCCCATAACAAGAAGATAGAGAATAAGAAGAATCGTATCCACTACGGTGTCGGCACGAACTACAATGGCGAACGCGCTTAACATTTTCAAGACTTATGCAGATCTCAAATACACATCAGCAGGTACCAATAGTTAAGAAAAGTTGGGTTTGCATATTATAGCGTAACAAAACGCCAGATAATGTCTGCTATTAGATGCCATTTTGCGGTCCTTTGACACACACCATAATAACACCCATATGTTGAAGCACAGTACGTCTGACTACGGTAGCCGTAATGCGCCGACAATCCATCAAGCGGTGTGGCTTCATAGCTTACCAAAGTCGTACTAAAACTTTTTGACTTATTTTTGAGCACCGTGTGTAATGTTCTATATTCTCAATGGAACATTTAAAGTTTTGGTGTTTACTGGCATCATCTTGCAGTCTACCCGTATCTCTTATGTATGACTGCCATCTACTGGTCACACTTATCATTACACCATCTACCAAATAAAATAGCTCCGAGGTTGGTAAGCACAACAAGAAATATTCTGTACATTAGGTGCACCGGATTATATGGCGCACTGTCGATTTTTGAGAAAATTAAATGATTTTAAGTGCGCCTTATAGTCCGAAAAATTCGGTACTTAATTTATCAGAAACCCTTAATTTGATCTAGTCTGGTCAGCAAAGGGGTTATTACATTACATCTTAAATGAATGAATATTGTGCACCAATGAATGGCTGAGGCTTTTGTTTCTGACACAAGTAATAAGCCGTGCATACGTTGTAATATGACCGTGAAGGTGTTGGAATTCGTTTGAGGGATCGGGAAGCCACCCTTGAGTTTGTTTAGCTGTGAATCTGGGGTTTTGCCATCTCTGAATGTGGCGGGGGAACAATGCATCAAAATGTGCACCTGGTCCTGTGAAAACACTTCATACAGCTTGGCAGTTACACTACAATGCAGAGCTGGCCTGACTTCACACCCACCAGGCTGGCCTGCATATAGGATGGTGTGAAAGCAATATATCACACCATGCTTTCTTTATATTTCCAATCGCAATTTGGAAATTTTTATTTGTTTAACGCAGGTGTGTCAAACGCCAGTCAGGTTCTGGTTTCAGCTGTGACACAATGATCTTTGTACGTTGCGAAAACTACTTATAATTTTTTGCTAAGGGCAACACGTTTTGAAATCAAAATTAATTTGAAAGGAAAACTTGTGACTACTTATGTATAGTCACTGATTTTAAAAGGTGTTCGTACAAAAAATCATTGCTTGTTCAGTGTTTCCCACAGATGGGTAATCTATTTGTCGTGGCCAGGGCGGTATTAAGACTATGTTTACTCTGCAGGCCAAAGTGACCCAAATCAGATTTTTTCTAAATCAGATTTTTTCCAGCTGACTGTTTACACTGCAAGTAAAATATGATCTTTATCAGACTCCAGTTTAAATGCGCACAGGCCCCAATGGGGCCCAATGTGGCCTCCACGTCACTTGTATGCGCAATGCGATAAAGTGAAAACAAAAGAAGTTGACCAGATTCTGTAAATTAACTAAAAAGTTGCTACTACTACAAAATACAATAAAAATTGCCACCATAGATATGGTCGCCACACCCTAAAAATGTGTGTTTTTTACGTGAAAATATATTAAAGTAATATAATATATGAATGGGTATATATAGTGAAATATATTTGGGAGGGTTCTAATCTTTTTATGGCTGTTAAGTAGAGGGCACGGACATCAGCGTGGATCAACGTTAGCTTGATTTTTCAACTCACGTGTAAGCAAATACGCCAAAGCGCCAATTTTGGTCCTTCAACAATCGCTATTTCTTCGGAGTCAAAATATATATTGATATATTACATATAGCCTATTATTTGCGCACTATTGACTAGTGATACCCTGAAAATTTGGCTGTCCGATATAGACTTTGCTCACCGAAACCGGATGTTGTGATGAAGTATCCACTTCTGCTGGTTGGCTGCATCTTTACCCGCGCACATGAATGACGTAGCTCACTCAAAGCTGACGAAAAAGTCACATACGGGTTGCATTCAGGTCGCGTTGCGTTTAGACTGAAGTCAAATTTGAAAAGATCAGATTTCATTCAAAGTACATCATTTTGAGTGTTTTTTTTTTTTTTTTATATAAAACTTGTTTGAAAGATTTCAGTATAAGTATTTTTTTTAAATTTTGAGCACCTTTTAAAAATACTGAGATAATAACTGTGATAATTTTGGATACAATAACCGTGATAAGAAATGTTCATACCGTGACATCCCTACTTACAATCGTCATAGGTCCCCTTTAAGGTAACACGGGCCCCTGATTTATTTACATATATTATTCTCCATCCATCCATCCATTTTCTACCACTTGTCCATCTCGGGGTCACGGGGGTAGCTGAAGCCTATCCCAGCTGCATTCAGGCTGAAGGCGGGGTACACCCTGGACAAGTCGCCACCTCATCGCAGGGCGAACATAGATAGATAGACAACAACATCCACACTCACATTCACACACTGCTCTTCCTAAATGTTTGACTTTAGTTTGACCGATAGGTAAACAGTCCTTCAAATGTAAAGGTGAAAAAACTTCCAACTTGAGGTTGTTCATTAATATTCTCTACATTGAAGTAACTGTAAAACTAAGCACACGAAGGGAAGTACATTGATATACACATTAAGTGCACATACCTGAAGGAATTGTTAAATCGACAATAAAATCTTGGTATAAATTGAAAAAATTCAATGCAACCATACAGGATAAATGTTGGCACTAATGCTGCTAGCTTAATGCTAACAAACAATGGGCGATCCCATTAACAGGCTAACAAAAAACAAAAACAGTTAACAAATGAGATTTTCACAGAACAAAATTTAACATAAAACAGCGAATGCATTTCATTTTAAAAGCAAATCCTTACAAATTGTAGAAAACAAATATTGAACGCTAACTTTGGACTACTAGGCCAGTCTACTGCTGCACTATGTGCTGAGAACTTACGGAAGACTGTTGCGTCTAACTTCACGCTCTAATTTTCAAACAAATAACATAGTGATTGCCGGTAGAGGGTAACACATAAATATATCACCTGGAAGGTGAAGTCTTACCTTCTTCCTGTGTCATAAAATCTTAAAAGTAAATATCTGTGGTGGGTCAAAACATATTGGCGGCGAGCCGCAACAAATACATGAATGTATGGGAAACATTGTTGCATAGAAAAATTTCAATTGCGGTACACAAATTTAAATTATTTAATTGACGTATTGCATTTAGCAAGAAAAATGATTACATTTGTGTTATTGTGGGCCATATAAAATGTATATATCGACAATCTTTGAGTTGAGTTGAGTTAAGTTTGTTTCGAACTGCATGCATACAACATGATACATCACAATTTCCAGCTTCTCTATTCAACATGTTCGAAAAGGGGTAGGAAGAAGCAGATATTATTTAATCCTACCTCTTTTCCTTTACATAGCAGTTGCTAAAACTTTTGTTCTTTTCCTTTTCTCAATTTATTCACAATATACTCCATAAGTAATAACAAAAAAAATTAATAAATAAATAATAATTGGTGAAGTAAGTTATATTTCATATGGTGAGATGAGTAAGATTATCTAGAAAATGAATGGATGGATGAGATGAGTTCAGAATGTGTACTTTGTAAACACTTTAAGTTTGAAGAGTTTCTTGAAGTGGATCATATTAGTACAGTCACGGCGAGGGGGTCGCAGCTTACTGCGAGGTTTGTTTCCCTGGGATGCAAATGGACTACTCTGGACAAGGCGTGCAGGTAAAACATGATTTAATTCCAACTAACACTCAACGAGGTACAACACGGAAAACAATCCGAAGGCAAGCGTGCCTATCGCACGCGGAAGCTAAGGCAAAAACTTAGGACATGAAACTATAGACATGGACCTCATGAAACTATGGCTTGAAATAACTAAGACTTACTTGGCAAGGCATGAAGTAAACAAACAGCATGAACTATGGTATTGCATAAAACAAGCAATGACGCCAGGACGACTGACTGGCAAAGACAGGCTTAAATAATGGTCTCTTGATTAGAGCAAGTGCTTGTCCCGAACACCAGAGGCAGGTGAAACTAATAAGTCGCCATGGTAACTAAAACAAACAAGGGTGCACAAAAACAGGAACTAATGGGGTCTAAAACTAACAGAACATAACAAAAACATGATCCGGACCACGGATCATGACATTGTTTGATTTCTTTGCTTAATCCATTCCATAATTCAATTCCACATACAGATATACTGAAGGTCTTAAGTGTTGTACGTGCGTACGAATGTTTTAAATTAAAATTTTCTCTAAGATTATATTTCTCCTCTTTTGTTGGGAAAAATTGTTGTATATTCTTGGGTAGCAGATTATAGTTTGCTTTGTGCATAATTTTATCTGTTTGCAAATTCACAATGTCATGGAATTTCAGTGTTTTTGATTCAATAAACAAAGGGTTTGTATGTTGTCTATATCTTTTTTCATTACTTGAGCCGAATAACACAACTGCATAGTGTTTGTTGGGTTTTGAGGGTGTGCCAAATTGACACATGAACATACAGTATAGGCCCATATAAGATTTTTCTGAAGTATGCAAAGAAAATCATTCATGCTATCATTAAATATATTTATGGTGCTTCTGTGTCACGTGACCTGCATTATGCAATAATTGGTGGTGCCCACAGGATGAGATGCGACACCAAGTCAGACTTCACACCCATAATTGCAACATGTCTAGTCCTTGAAGCTCACCTCAAAAGGAAAGCACGTGTTTCTTTGCATCACCCAGTCAGAGTTGATTGCCCTTGATAGCGGTTACAACGTGTCAGTCAGTTGCAATCAGAAATGATGCCAGGATATTTTCTACTCACTTCGCTGTTTCTTTCTTCTGCCTCTGCGGTTTCAAATTGCTGGGATGCACATATTTTGGTTTCTGTCCACAACAAGAGGAGTCATCAGGCTTTCATTTTTTTCCTGCTCCTAGTTGGATTGTCCTATGAGAACTTTTAAACGGTATAATCTCAACAAATCAGCAAATATATGTTGGTATTTTTTGGTCATTGGTATTTTCCTACAGTGGCTAATTTGAAAGGTTTTGTTTACGCCACAGTGAGTTCATGTCAATGAGATTAAACAGACAATATCTTATTTTAACAATGTTTTAATTCCCCAAGGGAGGACATTAAGAAGTCATATTTTTATTGTTCATGGACTAACATGAAGCAGCACCGCGGCTTCATTGTGTGGGCGTGATTGAAACAAGTTGTAATCCACTTCAATAAATTTAAAGGGAGCATGTTGGGGTTGTGAATAGCATGTTGGCTTTGCAGTCAGAATACCTCTCTGTGGAGAACTTTTAAAGCACAAATGACACAAGAATCACAACATGCACAAAAAGACAAGATCTTTACAAGAGACCAGAACTCTGCTAAGGTTGGTTCAACTTCTCTGGCCTCACCAAATATTAAATAAATGGAACAAACTCTGTGTGGTTGATGGGCCTTTGACACCATTGATATAATTAACACATTAACTTTTGGTACATCTCAAGCCTCTTCCAGGCTTGAACTGTGAACAAAAGTGGCAAAGATTTGTGGAATTACATTGGGTAATTGTTTGTCCACCTTTCAGTTTGTTAGCAGTCGGCTTCACTGACAAAAGGTAAAGTTAAAGTACCACTGATAGTCACACACACACTAGGTGTGGTGAAATTACTCTCTGCATTTGACCCATCCCCGTATTCCACCCACTGGGAGATGAGGGGAGCAGTGAGCAGCAGCGGTTGCCGCGCTCGAGAATCATTTTGGGGATTTAACCCCCAATTTCAACCCTTGATGCTGAGTACCAATATCCTGGAGTGAACTTTTTCATTGTAAAAATAGGATTTGTAGCTCTGTGAAAGGATCTTGAGAAGTTGTTGCTTTGAAAAAGTAGTTCACAAGACTGTCCTTTTTTGTTTTTTAATCAAGAAACAATCATTTATAGCAGTCATAAGATAACATGTTTATCAGAGTAATTTAAATGTACACCAATATTACTTTATTGGTGGGATTTATTCAGAAATATTGGCTAATTGTATTTTTGATGGGTTTTCATTGTAAATATTCCATAAGGTGTTGCCATGTTAGAATTTTCCCTCACCTTTATGGAGCACAAGAGCATTTTACAATGCAGAAAAAATACACAAGTAATAAAAATATATATATGTATAAAGTATAAAATACAACTAGGGAAAATCTTAGGAAATTATAAAAATGTGTATACAAAATTGTTTTACCCTTCCTGGTGTACGTATATGCTTAATATCCACATCAGAGCAAAGAACCAGAAAATGTATTCTGAATGCTGCTTTCCTTTGACTCTGGCTCATTTTATAGTCCAGTCACTAATAAGGTGGCATGCTCAAACAGCGTGGGTAATTTGTATATAAAACTGCTCACAAACCGCTTATAACTGTGAATCGATTCTCATCGTTCAAGCAACAGAGCCATTTAAAAGATTGGATTTATTAGCAAACGTCACATCTCTAATTAATTGATGCAATAGTGACTCAAACAGTGCTAACTAGCCCTGTTTCTGAGCTCTGTTAGATCCTTATGTAATGTGTTCTTTCTTGGCCGGTGTGCCCCTATCTCTATAATGTTTATGGAAACTCTGTCATATTTTTTAGATATTTACAAAATGGCTCCAAAGCTACCCTAGTGTCACTGCTAGACTATCACAGAAAATATGCTTTTATGAAAGTGTTTGTAAACAGGGGTGTCTGAGGTGCAGGGACGAGACATTTCCTTGTGGCTGCTCTCTGCTTGGCAGTTTAGGATAAACCCAGGAGGACTCGTTCACCTTCCTGTCAAACACAACGATATGGATCACCTTCAGCTTTGGAGAGGACTCCCATCCTCCTCTCGCAATACCGCCAAAGTCAAACCCTCGTTTTGTAATTTCACCATTCATGTGAGGTCTAATCATATTAGTGTACAAAAAAGAACTCTGTTTTTGACCTTGTTTATGTCATCTTAGAAAAACTGACAAACAAAAGTCCAAACCTAGACTGGGTCAGTTGAAAATTCGACCATGCTAACGGTTTGTTGGCTGTTGCGAACGGACCCTGCAACTGTCACACACTCACAAGTCGCACACATGCGGACTTCACTTCTCAACTCCGCATTTGCTCTTGATGTGACCTATTCAGGACCGTAGACCAATAGGAGACATTATAAGAAGTTAAAAACAACATGCTAAGCAGACTTGCTCTCCCGCAACGTTTGCACAAAGTGTTCAATCTGCTGCAATTATACACATTTCGACATGGACGGCAGGGGAGACAGTTTTCTTTATTTTCATGTAAATGCTTGTTTCTGGGAAGTTATTTTATGGCGGGATGTTTTGTGGTTGTGTAAACATTAGTAGAACGTGTAAAAAAAAAGTCAGTGGTTAACCAAAAAGGAGGTGGGTTGTGTTAGGAATCTCAGTGCAATACCTGATCTACCGCCCTCCAGATGATTGCTTTGACACTACATGGAAAAGGCACACATGCAAAGCCCAAAAGATCTATTTTAAACACAAATCTAGCAATGTGAGGAATGTTCACGAATTCATATCAGATTGTAGGAGTTTTCTTTAAATACAGCCAAAGTAATTCACTACTGGAGGTGTCTGCACAGCACATTGTACCTGCAAAATACGTAAATCAAGATGTAAATTTGCAAAACTACAATCCTGACAGTCCTGTGGGATGTCTGGGTTAAGGAAAATTCCTTGGCCGTCTCACTGAAAAGATTAATCAAGATGTTAAAAATAAAACTGTAGCTAAATATGGTCAAGTGTAAGAAATACCCCTCATTACAGGTACTTCTGCTACTTGAATGTTGTCGACCTCCATAAGGTCAAACTGATCAATCACAAATGACAACCTGTCACATGTGTCATGAAAGCTGTAGTTGCACCCCTGCGAGGTCCCCAAACATGGTGTGTTTTTCTAAAGGGACAATTCCAACGAAGCGGTCAGGCTCTGGAAGCTGTTGCTATCAAGGGTCAAAGGTCGCTTTTTGAAGTGCAAAGTATCCAGTGGCAAAGACCTATTCTTCCAGTGGTGCTTTCGAGGTCTTTCGGTTAATAATTGTTTGAAGATTTGCAACACATTCAGTTCATTAAAGTCACACTATGCCCTTTGTTCACAAATTATTTTTAAAGGGGTATTATACTTACATGGGTACATTTGTTCCAAAAGAACCAGGCAGGTTTTAATGAAACTTGGTATAAAAGTAATGGATCCAGTCATGCACGGAGGAAACCATTAAATTCAGGAGCAAAGCTCTGCATAGTCATTACTTTCTCAGGTAATATTACATTAGCCTCCACATGTAGAGCCGCACGTCATTGTGATACTGTTTTTCTTAAACCAAATGTAAAAAAAAATAAAACATGTATTTTACGTACATCCATCCATTTCTACCGCTTGTCCTTTGTATTTCACATCATTAAGGTTAATATAATTTTGTCGCTTCCATGCTAATGCAGAAAATTGTTTGTGTCCATTTTGGATTCAAATGTACATTTTAAATTAATTAAAGGCTCAGTGGCCTTGTGGTAAGAGTGTCTGCCCTGAGATCGGTAGGTTGTGAGTTCAGACCCCGGCCGAGTCATACCAAAGACTATAAAAATGGGACCCATTACCTCCCTGCTTGGCACTCAGCATCCAGGGTTGGAATTGGGGGTTTAATCACCAAATGATTCCTGAGCGCGGCCACAGCTGCTGCTCACTGCTCCCCTCACCTCCCAGGGGGTGGAACAAGGGGATGGGTCAAATGCAGATGATAATTTCACCACACCTAGTGTGTGTGTGACCATCAGTGGTACTTTAACTTTAACTTTAACTTTAAAGAAACTATGCACAACATACCACAATGTGATTGAAGACATTGTTGCGATTTCTTTGTTTTTGTTTCGTTAATAGCTCTTCTGCGGGGGCTGACGCATGGCTAATTAATTTTTTCCAAAAAGCTAGAGGGCAGTATTTTCCTGAGAAAGCAACCACAACTCTTGCTGACTAAGTATTCGCTTCCTGTGTGTAATCGTTGTAGTAAACAATGGCAACTTGAACAACATCCACATTGTTGTTGGAGCTGGAACTAGTTGCTTTCGAAATAACCGGCACTTTTATTGTCCATATGCTCCGAAACCGAAGGAGAAGACGTTTGCCAAGGTGGGCTGTGCATCCCTCTAAACAAGGCGGAGCAAGGAAAAACCAGAAATTATGTACTAAAAATCTGACCTATTACAGGTCTGCGGTCCGTGCTGCTGCCGATGCAAAGAAACATTTTTTTGAAGGCGCACGTGAAGGTCCGCTAGAGAGGGGAGGAGCCAGCCGGCGTCAGTCATGCAAACTATGTGACCCGAGAGCATATTTCAGCTTTTACTGCCGACAATAGACCCTTTTCCACCAAAAGCTCAGGAACTTTAGGTTCCTGAAACCTTTAGTTTCTGGATCCTGTATTTCTGGTTCCTGTAGACTTGTGTGGTTTGCGTTTTTTACCGCATTTCACAATTCAGGGTATCCATCAATTTTCTACCGCTTGTCCCTCTCCGGGTCGCAGGGGTGCTAGGTTTATACAAATCTGGCTGCTGACGTACGGATGAGTGGTACAGTATATTTATAAACTGACACCATGTTACTAAAAAAACAATAGGTCTTATTAATTTCACTAAGGCGCAAGTATATGAAATACAAAGCAACAATATACAAAATGATAGGATTTTTTAAAATGTGTACTGAATTTCACATTAAAAGTTAGGCTTTTGTCCACGGTGTCCAACATTCAGAAAGTTATCCCCTCAGTAAATGGTTAATTCATGAGGGTCAGGCGATTCCTTTTGGTAAATACTGTAGTTGTAAATAACAATATATGAAGAATTAATATCAGTGTTTATTTCACAGCGACAACATGAACAAAACACATTTAGCGTTGGCTTGTTAGTATTAGCGTTAGGTACACTGAGGTTCAATCAATCAATCAATCAATGTTTATTTATATAGCCCTAAATCACAAGTGTCTCAAAGGGCTGTACAAGCCACAACGACATCCTCGGTACAGAGCCCACATACGGGCAAGGAAAACTCACCCCAGTGGGACGTCAATGTGAATGACTATGAGAAACCTTGGAGAGGACCGCATATGTGGGTAACCCCCCCCCTCTAGGGGAGACCGAAAGCAATGGATGTCGAGTGGGTCTGACATAATATTGTGAAAGTCCAACACATCAGCGAAAGTCCAGTCCATGGTGGGGCCAGCAGGAACCATCCCGAGCGGAGACGGGTCAGCAGCGTAGAGATGTCCCCATCCGATGAACAGGCTAGCGGTCCACCCCGGGTTGGGAGCAGAGTAGAAAAGAAAAGAAAAGAAACGGCAGATCAACTGGTCTAAAAAGGGAGTCTATTTAAAGGCTAGAGTGTACAAATGAGTTTTAAGATGAGACTTAAATGCTTCTCCTGAGGTAGCATCTCTAACTTTTACCGGGAGGGCATTCCATAGTATTGGAGCCCGAATAGAAAACGCTCTATAGCCCGCAGACTTTTTTTGGGCTCTGGGAATCACTAATAAGCCGGAGTTCTTTGAACGCAGATTTCTTGCCGGGACATATGGTACAATATGTACAATACAATCGGCAAGATAGGCAGGAGCTTGACCGTGTAGTATTTTATACGTAAGTAGTAAAACCTTAAAGTCGCATCTTAGGTGCACAGGAAGCCAGTGCAAGTGAGCCAGTATAGGCATAATATGATCAAACGTTCTTGTTTTTGTCAAAAGTCTAGCAGCCGCATTTTGTACCAACTGTAATCTTTTAATGCTAGACATAGGGAGGCCCGAATTGAGGTTGAGGCTAATAACTACACAAATGGCTTGTCCCTGACTATTTTACAGCATGTAATAATGTAAATGGTGAATATTTTGATCAGATTTACCTTTGTTCCACTTGTTTACTGCCTCCTCAATTCCACAAATATCCTTAAGCAACAACATTGCGTGGAGTCGCCGCTTCGAAGTCCGCCTGAGTACTTTGTATTGCTCTGTAAATACGTTTGAAAGAGTCTGTCCACTTCTCGTAGCTTTACGTACCAAAATGAAGTTTGTGAAAACTGATAAACAACATGAACCTGCACATGAGCTTAAACACTACGGCTAAGTAAAAACACTGCAGGATAGTTTCACTAATCAAAATTCTTTAGCACAGAGATGTGCCCCACAAAAGTTCCTGCAAGTTGAAATTCCCAATCGTTCGCATCTCTCTCCGTTGTCAAGTATGCTGTAGTAGAAATACACAATGAATAAGAAAAAAAAACAAGTTGCCCCGCATACTCTAATGGCGGCGAACATTTTAAATACAAAGTTTTAGGAAAGTCCCAACTGTGTTCAACCAATCAGCCCGCCCCTCTAAAATCTTACAAGAACATTTCAAAGTACCACCTCGTTACTAGGAAGTAAAATGGTTCCTGTTGAACATAATTTACCAGGGTAATTTTTAGTGGAAACGCTGGGGATATTTCATTTACCAGGGTAAATGGAAAGGTTCCTGTAAAGTTCCTGCGGTGGAAAAGGGCGTAGAGTGAACCCGGCTCCTGGACTGGCAATTAAACAGTTTTTCAAAATTTCTAAAAAGAAAAATGCCTCAAAGTCAAACAACATACGGAGTTCTAACCATTATCATTTTGAACCAAGAAAAAAAACTGGGAGAAATATTGACAAAGTGAAATTAGAACAACTTCAGAAGCCAACCAGTGTGTTCTACCGGACTTTGTTTTTATCTTTTATTTTATCTTTTCTTAACATCTCATAATGGGGCTGGTCCTTTTTTTGGAAAAATAGATTTAAAAAAACAAAAAGGCTGGCGTCTTGCATGGTTACCTACGGGCATGTTTCGAAATGAAAACATTTGTGCGTATTTTCCCTAAAATGTTTGTCCGAATTCTTTGACTTACATGACATTTGACCTTTTTGTGCAGGCTTAGTGGTGGTTTATGGCAGAGTGCATGCAAAGCAGAAAAAAAGCTGGAGACAACAGAGAAAGGGAAGGCAGAACATGTACAATAAAGACAATATGCTGCAGGCTGACTTCGAAACAGTTACAACAAACCGCACTATTGTCCTATGTCTGCCAAACATTAGATTTTTTTTTCAAATCATAATTTTCTAAAACCCTCCTGTCATCTGAAAATTCTGCCGTCTGCAACCACTTGGCAAGGCAATCGTGGAAAATGTAGAGAAGCAATGATTGATTTGGCAATTAAATCCTCAAAACCTGTGATCAAACGTAACACAAGTTTGAATGAGACCAAATAAAACAACAGGACCATTACCCTGACATGTAAACAAACATGTCGACATCCCTCTCTGGAGTCCAATAACAAAACTTTAATGTTTGTTTAAGTCATTGAGCAAAATTTACTCCTTCACCCTCATCATGCTTCAATATTATGCAAATCTCACTCCTCATTTGAAAGCTGCCGTTGTTCTCACGCCAATTTTTTGTGTAGTCTGCTGCTTATCTAACTTCTTCTTCTTCTAATCATGTAATATTTACAATACACAGCATTTGTGTTGTCTGTTGGTTAAGTCCTGTGGTTTCGGCAAAGAGCGCAATGATGGCTTTGAGGCCTTTATGGGATCCAGCTGCCTTGGTCAAGACAGTTGCACATTTATCTGGGTCCGGCAACGTCAACACAGTTCCTGCTTTTCACCGTTAAGATATTTCCACTGCCACTAATAGCGGATGTATTCACCTCAGACAAACCGTGCCCAAGTCAATGACAGGTGGTCATTGCCAACAGCCACACAAAGCCAAACAGTCTTGTTTAAAGTTGTAGAACATAATCACAACAATATATTGCTCACTAATTGACCTATTGACCTGACCTTTGACAGTCTTTACTGGCATCCGCTCGCAGTAACGCAAGGTGGTCTTTCAGGTGTTTGAAGAGGAATGTTTTGCACTAGTTAGAACGCTACTAGGCCTGGTATTTCATTAAAGTCCTGATGTAGGTCTTGTGAGGACACGGAAATGGAAGAGCAAGCGATACAATTAGTGCATAAGCACTACAGTAAGACCCCCTATTGCTGATGGCCAGGAATAATGTTATGTGGTTTACTTAGAGCTATTTTTTGTTCCATTTACTGAATCTGGACCAAACCCGGTTTCTTTTCAGAGTGCAGATATGGCCAGGAGGAAATAAGTATTGAATTTGAGCAAAAATACATGGCTGGTGATGTTACAACCTCATTCTACTTCTGTGTATATCACCATCAAACCTTCTGGGACAGTCATAATATTTAGAGCACATTTTACCATGAAACCCCTTTTCCAATTGACCTTCTGATGTTTTTGTGTTAATGAGCGCACCTTTTCTTCAAGGTCTTCCTGTTTTTTTGCAGCTCTGCTATTGAGCATAACCACTACCACGTGTGCTTGACATTTTTTTTGGTAAATTTGGCAAAGGGTCAGGACAGAATGGACGTAAGAGGGGTGGGAAGGAAGGAGAGCAGTGGAGGAATGAAGTACCAGAATGTGAAAACATCAGTCAGCCAGAATCCGGTGCCAGTGTGTGTTGGGTTAAGGTGTCCTAACTTGTTGAGGCGCAATAGTGCATAATTCATATCCTGCATGGTTGTTGAATTGGGTATTTTGTGAAAAATGTGAGAATCTTAAGGCGCTTCACACTTACACCCTTTTATCGTTTTTAACTTTGTTTGCTCTGTCCACAATAATTGACCAAGCCAACCAGAATGAGCAGTTCTAAACTAACTGTTGTTGACGGTTAAAGGCCTACTGAAATGAATTTTTCTTATTTAAACGGGGACAGCAGATCCATTCTGTGTCATACTTGATCATTTCGCGATATTGCCATATTTTTGCTGAAAGGATTTAGTAGAGAACATCAACGATAAAGTTCGCAACTTTTGGTCGCTGATAAAAAAGCCTTGCCTGTACCGGAAGTAGCGTGACGTCACAGGTTGAAGAGCTCCTCACATTTCCCCATTGTTTACACCAGCAGCGAGAGCGATTCGGACCGAGAAAGTGACGATTACGGCCCCATTAATTTGAGCGAGGATGAAAGATTTGTGGATGAGGAATGTGAAAGTGACGTACTAGAGTGCAGTGCAGGACGTATCTTTTTTCGCTCTGACCATAACTTAGGTAAAAGGGCTCATTGGATTCCACATTTTCTCCCTTTTCTATTGTGGATCACGGATTTGTATTTTAAACCACCTTGAATACTATATCCTCTTGAAAATGAGAGTCGAGAACGCGAAATGGACATTCACAGTGACTTTTATCTCCACGACAATACATCGGTGAAGCACTTTAGCTACGGAGCTAACGTGATAGCATCGTGCTTAAATCCAGATAGAAACAAGATAAATAAGCCCCTGACTGAAAGGATAGACAGTAGATCAACAATACTACTATCAGGAGACACAGAACCAAACACTGGACCTGTAACTACACGGTTAATGCTGTGCCGCCTGTCGAAGCCTAGCAATGCTGTTGCTAACGACGCCATTGAAAGCTAACTTAGCTACAGGACCTCGTCAGAGCTATGATAAAAACATTAGCGCTCCACCTACGCCAGCCCTCATCTGCTCATCAACACCCGTGCTCACCTGCGTTCCAGCGATCGACGGAGCGACGAAGGACTTCACCCGATCATCGATGCGGTCGGCGGCTAGCGTCGGATAGCACGTCTGCTATCCAACTCAAAGTCCTCCTGGTTGTGTTGCTGCAGCCAGCCGCTAATACACCGATCCCACCTACAGCTTTCTTCTTTGCAGTCTCCATTGTTCATTAAACAAATTGCAAAAGATTCACCAACACAGATGTCCAGAATACTGTGGAATTTTGCGATGAAAACAGAGCTGTTTGTATTGTGATACAATGTGTCCCAATACTTCCGCTTCAACCATCGAAGTCACGCGCATACGTCATCATACATAGACGTTTTCAACCGTAAGTTTCCCGGGAAATTTAAAATTGCACTTTATAAGTTAACCCGGCCGTATTGGCATGTGTTGCAATGTTAAGATTTCATCATTGATATATAAACTATCAGACTGCGTGGTCGGTAGTAGTGGGTTTCAGTAGGCCTTTAAGGCGCTTCACACTTATACCCTTTTATCGTTTTTAACTTTGTTTGCTCTGTCCACAATAATTGACCAAGCCAACCAGAATGAACAGTTCTAAACTAACTGTTGTTGACGGTTAAAGCTGGGTTATATTTTTCAACTAAAAAAAAAATCATATTCGCATCACACAATATGTCGTAACAGTATTTTTTTTCTAATAGTACTGTGCCTCCTAATTATGTATTTTAGTCAATAAAACCCTTGAAGACAAAATAATTTGTCTTCGGGGCGGTCAACCCCTCCTGATCTAACCACAGGATTTAGAGAAAGGAGAGGTGAGCAGAGCCCACGAAGGAGCCTCGTCATTGGCTGACGTGATACATAGTGAAGCGCGTGCACGGTGCAAACTTGTTTTCAGTAAAGCATGGCTGCCGAACACCCACCTGGAAAGATCGCAATACCTGTGCTTGACATAACAGCATAAAGTGCTAAAAAAAGAGAAAATTAGAGGAAGAAAATAAAGACGCTGTATGTCTAAAAACCCAAAGAAGAGCCGAAACTCGAGGAAATATTGGTCCAGCGTGTAAAGATGGAGGGCATTGCAGGCCAGTCTTGGACTAACTGGCTGTTTTCCTTCGAGACTGGTAATCTAATGTTACATTTTCCTATATTTTGTGTGTATCCTTTTGCGTAACGACGTGTGTTACCGATAGTATGCAACAAAATACGAACTAGGGGATCCTTCGATGCAACTTCAGACTGTCAACAACGTATGCGTGTGCACATGCAGCTCTCGTGCGCGATTTTGTGCGCTTCCAGAGAGGACGGGACTAGGAGCGACTATCAGCGAGGTGCACAAAGTGGGGGGCGGGATTTACAGTTTGATTTCTGCATGATGACACAAGATTCAAGTACCCCAGCTTTAAAAATCATAATTACCTGTCAATTATAGCTACACAAAAAAATTTGAACACAAATTGCGATCTCGATTCACACGAACCCGCCTCTAAAAGTTAAAATTACATTTTTTTGACGTGTTATTTAATGAGTTGCATCCCAAACAATTTTTTATTTAAGGAAGACCTGTGACTTCCTTGGGGTCTAGATAATATGTAGTCACTTGTATAACTAGTTTGTACATGTCACTACATATTAGTGTTGTTATGCACATGCCAATCATTTTTGCATTTCCTCTTGGCCTGAAGCAAAGTGGTAGTGAGAGCTTTACTTAATGTCCAAATAAGCGCTTCCACCTTGGTGTGACATCACAACGTAGCCAGACTGCATTACTCTGGGAAAAGAGGCATTCAATAGTGCGTGCAAGCTCACACCAAAATGCATGAACCTTATGATTTGTCGCTTTGGCATTGATTAACGCAAGTACCCAACATTTGTAAGTCAGAAAAGATGGAACTAATCATAGTTCTAACCTGATTCTCGCCAGATCCTTGTAGTTCGCTGAGCTCCACACAAGGATCTGGGCTCGAAGGCAATGCAAACTCCTTCAAGATAGCAAAAAATAATGAACCAATCAGGATCGCCGGGCGGGATTTCATAGATGTGACGTAGCACCGAAGCGACTGTTTGATTCAAACAACAATGGGGGCACGCAGCGAGGAGTCGTGTGCTGACATTGATTCTGCTATTGCAACTGTTTTGCGACATTGATTGTCTACTGACATTGCTGCGTTGTTTCAGTAAAATGTATCTAACTTTTCGCTCTGTCGTTATCCAATATGGCGGCTGTTCTGTTTTGGATTCCTCAGCGTCGCTCTCATCAGCGTCACGGGTTGATTTGGATGTGAGTGGTTGAAGTAGCACGTCATTCAAGATAACAGACAAGTGGTTTATCCAATCACATACAATGCTTTTTTTTACGAGGCCCCGCCTTCTGAAATACATCTCCTATTGAGAAGTCACAGATTCTTGTGTGGAGCTCAGCGAACTACAAGGATCTGGCGAGAGTCAGGTTATCATAGTTCCCCTTTAGAATAAAAAAAATAAATCCCCGTCAACTGTTCTTCCTAGACCTCCCATGAAGAAAGGCAGAAGACAATAGGATTTTTTTTTTGAAAAAACAAAACAACACAATGAGAGGTTTTTAATACTATTGGTAATAATACTCATAACATTTCTTTAAAATGTAAGCGCATTGTGCGTGAATGTGTGTTTGCATGGTTTGAAAAATGAATCCCAAAAAATTGTGACCTCAATTATAAGCGAGAAAATTGTGATTCACATTTTCTGCAGCCTTAATGTACGTTTGTAACTACAGGTTGAAAGCACAGACCAGCGGCTTACAAACACATCTTTGGTTTAGCACATGGTCATACTCGCATTGGACCTTTTACTTTAGCTAGCCGGGTTTATTAGTAAAGGTATCAACAGTTTAGTCCCATTTGCATTCATGTGTGGCTGCGCTTGTTTAAAGTTCTTGTGCCCATTGCTGACCTATCGGAATATATTATTGCTTGTGAGAGCATGTTGCTGTCGCTTGGATTTTTGTACTCCAAATGAGGCATACAAATTAAGATTATGGAGGTCTGCAATCTTCAGTCACCAGTACTCTATATATACGCTCAGCACTTCCACTATGCAAACACTAACTATAGGCACCAGTCCACATTATGTAAACTAATGCACATTTGCATACACAGTTGGGTATGGATACAACTTAATTGGTTCATTAATTAACACATTTGCAAGAATTGGATACCTTTTTCTTTTTTTTGAATGTGCCAATTAGGTAAAATAGTTGCAGGCATGCATGAAGCTTTTACCCCCTGCTGAGTCGTGAACAAAGTCTGTATGCTTTCTTTTCTCTGCTTCATCATTGTGCCCTGTCCCTCTTGGTGGGATGATTAACTCATTTCTTAACTATATAAAGCTTGCAACACTAAAGGGAGACATCTAGGGGCTGATTGTATAAAAGGAACAAAGGAATAAAATCACCAAAATTGAGTTAGGGGCTTGTGATAAATTATCTGTTCTTTGGAGTATTTACGAGGTGGTAAGTCCCGCATGTCTGTGTGTTTCTGTTAAAGGCTACCAGAAATGTCTTATCTGTGTCAGACAAGGGAGACGCACAAAAAGTCAAATTAAAAACTAAATGAATAAGGAGTGTCTGTTGTTGAGTTGTAAACACCATCAGTCATCCTCATGCATAAGTGTCTTGCGTTACCTTGCGGTAGGTTTTGTTGACATTGTTTTTCACGGCTCTGGACTATAATCTTGACCTTATCTCTCACAAAGTGCAAACTTTAATACCGTGACCAACTTTGACTAAATAAGGCAAAAATAAATCACAACATTCTGTCTTGGCAGACGACGGCAGGTTCTTTGTGATGCTGCGAGCCAGAACGCTTTTTTTCCCCCCAAGCAGAAGTTGCAGGTGTCGGTGGTATGCTGATCAGTTCCTCGCCACCCTGACAATGCCATGCATGACTGGCTCCCAATAAGGGATGTCAGAAATCTCTGTTTTACTCTTTAATGCTGGGACTTGTTTGTTGACATCCAGCTCCGCCTAAACCCGAATCTCTTAGTTCAGTTGGTATTTCTTGTGGAATGCAGTAAAGCATTTATAAACACGTTGCAGCAGAATATTTAATAACTGTTTTTAGTTGTGTGATAGATGAATCAAGAGACAGTGCGTTGCAGAAATGTTAAAAGTACCTTATTAGATACCGTGAATTTTCCTGAGAGCCAGCGTCCTCTGCAGTGTACATGTATAACGAGGGTATTTGTTTCTGAAACGCTGACGAACGAAATACACCCCAACTAAATGTCTACTGAAGAGGACGCTGACACTCAGGAGGATATTCAATATGCATGCAATCTTATCTATGTGCACTCTTATTTATCCATTACAAAAGAAGTAATTATGGATGCAGTAAAAAGGATAAATATACTGAAATTATAAAGAGAATAGGAAAATCACATATTTTTTTCACAAAAAAGTTATGGTCTGCCAAGAATAAAGCCGTAGATATTTTCAATAAAAAGCGGAATAGTTCACTATATTAGTAGCAATTAACATTTAATACTAACACATTGCATTTGTACCAAAATAGTCTTTTTTTTAAAGCTGCAGAATAAAATCACCGTTGTTAATAAAATGTAAAAATACTAGGTCTGGCTCTACGGGTTGTTATAGCCAAATCTGAGTCATTAGATTTTGCCCTTTGAATCAGTAGCATTTGTTTGTGTTGCCTTGTGAGTATAAGTACTTTTTGAACAAATTCAACAATACCGCGATCACAATAAACGTAAAAATTTTGGTCAGAATAACATTATTTAGCCATATGATTTGTTGTGTATATTTGAAGGTCCGCCACCTCCTCCTTAACAGAGACAGAACCTATTTGAATGTGATTTTTATTCCAGTGCAGAATTTACAGAAGATTAATTATTTTTATTATTGGTTTGTTATATTTAATTTGGATTATTCAAAGTTTACATCCAAAATACAATGTTCAAGTATACAAAAAATACAAGTTTATTGCATGTGAAATGGCATACTTGCGTTATTATTATTATTAGTATGTATTATTTCATCAGTGGTTAATTTCATCTCAAAATAATGTTGACAACAATATCGTTTATCGGCAATTATTTGTAGGTCAATATATCATCAAGCACAATTTGTTATGTAGATCTAGCCGTTTCTGTTTGTGAACTTGTGGAAGGATCATTACCTTTGCCAGAGGAGAGCTACACCTCCGATTTTACGGCATGACGAGCTTTGTGTCTGACAGCAGGCACGTTCCAACGAGCCCTGCATTCCCCATGTAGAAATATCCTCCAACACTATTAGTAAAATATCGTGTGCAGGAAAATATATTTTATAGAGTAAGACATGTGGGAGGCCAGCTGTCTTTCGGCACATCACACCAGGGAACGATGACAAATACTTCATCCTTATCTATGAGCACCAATCGGAGGGGTAAATGTCTAATATGATCTACTAGCAGCGAAATAGAAAACACATCAGTCATTTGGTATTAAGGAAGTCAGTTCTGTTGATTGTGACTTTTTTTTCTAACAGACTAACAGTTTGACCTACAGCAAGAAGATAAAAGGATTTCAAAAAACACTTTAACTTTACTGCGTGGGGTTCCCTATGGCTTCCTCCCACCTCCAAAGACATGCACCTGGGGATCGGTTGATTTATAACACTAAATGGGCCCTAGTGTGTGAATGTGAGTGTGTATGTTGTCTGTCTATCTGTGTTGGCCCTGTGATGAGGTGGCGACTTGTCCAGGGTGTACACCGCCGTCCGCCCGTGTGCAGCTGTTATAGGCTACAGCACCCCCCACGACCCCGTCAGGGACAAGCGGTAGAAAATGGATGGATGGATGGATGGAATCGAATAAATCACAATTAAAATATTCTGCACAGTTTAATTAAATGAGACCGCAATAAGGCACTGGAACTTAACACTGTGAAATCTAAATGAGTAATGTGCAAAATAGCACATACAACAATGCAGTCTATTAAATCGCCATTGCAAAAAGCTACATTGAAATATGACTTTCTGTAAAACAAATGTTTTATCTAATAATCATATTCATTATGGTCTCTCTTGATATTTCTCAAGCCTGAGTCCTCAATAGTTTGGGTGTCTATAAGAGCTGCTAAAATAACCTTATCCCAGACTATGCCACCTGTCAGCAATCTCATCACACGTCATACCAGCTTAGCATTGCAAAGTCGGTGCCAAGGCGAAGGAATGCGACACGACAAGGAAGTCTAAGATTGTAATGATAGTTCAAGATTGCATATTATGCGCACAAAATAACACAAAATGCCCTCCCTGTTCTGTCTTCGGTTAGCCATCGGAGCATTTTAATAAAGCTCATTTATCACAGAGTATCTTGTTTGCGATCCCTTTCACCATAAAGACTTGCAGAGCCACATCTAAACAGGCGAGGATTACACACTCAATGAAAACTCAGTCGTGAGCTGGCTTGTTGTGACTCTGTTGCCAGTGGTCTCGGGATCAAAGTTAATGGCTTTCACTGCACACGGCCAAGAAGAGAGATATTACGTTGCACCTGAGAACATATTCATGTTCCACATTTACTGCATATCTGAGTGAGAGCATGCAGTTGCCTGTAACATGTTCAGCGTGGGTGTTCTTCACTTATTTCTTTTTCCAGAGGCTTTTAGGTACAAATGATAGTGCTTAGGACTGTTTTAAAATGTATCTTGTGTGCTGAGGGAAGCACTTTTCATTATCTATAGCAGGGGTGTCAAACTCGTTTTAAATCGGGGGCCACATGGAGAAAAATCTACTCCCACATGGGCCGGACTGGTAAAATAACGACACAATAACTTAAAAATAAAGACAACTTCAGATTTTTTTCTTTGTTTATGTGGTGGAAGGTCCGAATCTTAAACAGCAACAAAAGTGAATTTAGTACAAAAGTTGTATTTACCCATAATCAAATAGTACAAGGTTGGATTGAATTGTCATGCAAACATACAACGTCCTCCGGAGACGTTGGATGAATCGAGAATCATGCGAATCACATAGGCTTGGTCTATTTGGCCATTTATCTGTTTTCCTCATGTGTCAAGGTCCCGTTGTTTTGGACCTGTTTATTCTGCAACCTCATTGAATCCTTTAGCCATAACAAACAATCAAAACATTTTGTAGAATGGTCAGACCGACCATATATTCAACTCTCACCCACATATGCTGCTTCAATGGCACAGAATACAAAAAAAAGAAACGAGCAGACATTCTTAATGCTTTTCGACTTTGTTCTCTTTTCGGACTTCGACAGACACAAAATATGGTTCAAAAGGTCAGAAATTCCACTACATTTAAAAATAGAACAAGCACATTCTGAAATTGTACAAATCATAATGTTGTTGGGGTTTTTTTACACTTACATGTTGCGGTTAATATTATTCTATCTTTTAATAGTATTCTATCTTTATTTGTCGTTATTTATATTTTGTGAATAAATTATGTGATAATGTTCAACATTCAACTCATTGGTGTTAATTTTCCATCTATCAAGATAAAAAAAATTATTTTAAAATCAAATTACAGTATGTTATTTATGCAGTTTGATCATTTTCCTCAACAGATGTACGAACATCATGTGGTTCATTTTGTACATATGTAGCACCATCTACAAAGATACAAAAAATTGCTATTGCGACATCCAGTGGACACATTTACAACAGCAGTTTCTTTCATTCAAAAATTTCAGGTAAATTTTTATACTTTGCAAACTTTTCCCGCGGGCCGGATAAAACCTGTTTGCGGGCCTGATCCGGCCCTCGGGCTGTACGTACGACACCCCTGATCTATAGGCTGCTTTTTCACTATAAAAATACATTTCAGGTTTGCGTTGTTCACATGATCTTGAGTTGTTTATTCAAGACAATGCACAATGATGAACAATCTGATTTACACAATGTAAATTAACCAGATTATAGCATATTTGCTAATTTACATCTGCAGTCCCAAAACATAAAAACAAAAACACAGAAGGACAATGAAATATAATGTCAAAAACGAAGACACAAAAAATAACAACATTGACATTTTTAAGAAACTATTTAGGATGCTTTTTAAATGTATAGGAAGTAGGACATTATATCTAATGTTACTGTGAAGTCTGTTTCAAAAATAACTTCCTTGGACTGACAGAACTCGTTATCTAAAGGTTGTTTTTCTGTAGGGATGTCAATGTCTTCTCTGGAGGAGGCTCTGGTGCCAAAACCTCTTGTCAGTCCTCAGCTTAATGTATGTGGAGAGTGGTGGTGGGGCTAGTACGTGCAGAACTGTATAAATTAAACAGCTGTTTCTAAAATAAATACAATTTTTATAGTTAAACATTTTATATTTTACCAAAATGTTACACTGATGGAATGACAGAGGCTTTTGATCAAGGTTTTTTTTTTTAGACTTTTTAAATAACATATCTGTGGGTTTTATTTTTTTTTTTCAGTGAGTGATTAGGTGGTGATGCACTAATCTGTGGGAAAATATTGAGTGTAAAAATATTTTAGCAGCCTTGATTGTCATCGAAGGTCTGATTTGTTTAAAATGATGCAGATTGAACTTGATTCTTTTTGCTGTGAGTTTGATTTGTTTTTTAAAAGAAAGTGTTGGATCCAAGGTACATGAGCTTGATCTTGTAGAGGAGTTCAACATTCCCCAGGAACACACTGGACCGCTTGAGTTTTTTGGGAGTTTTTTTGTGAACATCATTGAAACAGTTTTGTTTTTGTTTAACAACAAACATGATTTAAGAAGCCAATTCTGAATACTCATTGGGGCTAGGTTTTTTGGGAGTTTTTCTGTGAACATCATTGAAACAGTTTTGTTTTTGTTTAACAACAAACATGATTTAAGAAGCCAATTCTGAATACTCATTGGGGCTGACGAGAGGATGGATGATGCGTCCTGTGTGCTTTTGGCAGGCGTAAAGACAACGGTGTCATCAGCATACATTTGAAAGCTAGGATGACAAGGTACTACCAACCCTCACTGATTGTCTTCTGTTTGACAAGCAAGATTGAAACTAAATAATAGTATGCTCTGCAAAGTTAAAGTTAGACAGGAGAGATTTGTTGATGCACCTTTGGGAGCAATTACAGCCTCAAGTCTTTTTGAATACGATGACACAAGCTTGGCACACCTATCTTTGGGCAGTTTCGCCCATTCCTCTTTGCAGCACCTCTCAAGCTCTATTAGGTTGGGTGGTTTTCTTCCAGGATGTCTCTGTATATTGTTGAAATCATCTTACTCTCTATCCTGACTAGTCTCCCAGTTCCTGCCGCTGAAAACCATCCCCACAGCATGATGCTGCCACCACCATGCTTCACTGTAGGGATGGTATTGGCCTGTTGATGACCGATGCCTGGTTTCCTCCAAACATGATGCCTGGCATTCCCGCCAAAGAGTTAAATCTTTGTCTCATCCGACTAGAGACTTTTGTTTCTCATGGTTTGAGTCTTTCTGGTGCATTTTGGCAAACTCCAGGCGGGCTGCCATGTGCTTTTTATTAAGGAATTGCTTCCATCTGGCCACTCTACCATAGAGGCCTGATTGGTAGATTGCTGCAGAGATGGTTGTTTTCTGGAAAGTTATTTCTCCCCAGAGAAATGCAGTAGCTCTGACAGAGTGATCATGCGGTTCTTGGTCACCTTAACTATGGCCCTTCTTCCCCGATTGCTCAGTTTAGATGGTCGGCCAGGTCTAGGAAGAGTCCTGGTGTTTCCAAACATCTTTCACAGACGGATGATGGAGGCCAATGTGCTTATTTGGGACGTTCAAGGCTGCAGATGTTTTTCTGCCTTCCTCACTTCAACTTCATTCTTGTTGTGTGCTCTGCTATGCACTGTCAAATGTGGGACCATATATATATATATATATATAGACAGGTGTGTGCATTTCCAAAACATGTCCAATCCACTGAATTTACCACAGGTGGACTCCAATTATAACCTGACTCTCGCCAGATCCTTGTTGTTCGCTGAGCTCCACACAAGGATCTGGGACTTCTTAATAGGAGATGTATTTCAGAAGGCGGGGACTAGTAAAAAAAATAATTGTATGTGATTGGATAAACCACTTGTCCGTTATCTTGAATGACGTGCTACTTCAACCACTCACATCAAAATCAACCCGTGACGCTGATGAGAGCGACGCTGGGAAATCCAAAACAAAACAGCCGACATATTGGATAACGACAGAGTGAAAAGTTAATAAATGCCTTCAAAACCGTTCTCTGTTCATCTTTTAAAGAATTAATATTCGATAGATTCGACAAAACAGTTGCAATAGCAGAATTGATGTCAGCACACGACTCCTCGCTGCGTGCCGCCATTGTTGTTTGAATCGAACAGTCGCTTCGACGATACGTCACATCTATGAAATTCCGCCCGGTGATCCTGATTGGTTCATTACTTTTTGCTATCTTGAAGGAGTTTGCATTCCTCGATCCCAGATCCTTGTGTGGAGCTCAGCGTACTACAAGGATCTGGCGAGAGTCAGGTTACTTCAATTAAGCTGGAGGAACACTTTTGAGCTTCATGGCAAAGGCTGTAAATACTTATGTACATGTGATTTCTTATTTTTACATCGTCATTATGGGATATTGTGTGTAGAATTTTGAGGACAACAATTTATGGACAAAATTCCACTTTGGAATAAGGCTTCTAAAATAATAAAATGTTGAAACAGTGAAGCACTGTGAATACTTTCCTGCTGCACTGTACATTGATAAACATTTAATTGGACTTTAGTCTGTTACAAAAATGATGAAGTAACATTTCTATTAAAGTTGTCGAATTATTTGTTTTATGGGTTTTGACTTTTTGGGGGGATTCAGCCCACAGACTAGGAACAGGTGGTTGGTTTGGGCACTTTTTTTTTGTGCTATAAGAGCCTTTGGACTAAGGTCTCTTTTCTCTATTTATAGACCAATTAAAAATAATATTGATGTCACTCTTGTGATAATGTTGTGTATAATCTACACAGGCTGTAGATCAGCGGTCCCCAAACTTTTAGACTCGGGGCCGCATTGGGTTAAAAAAATTTGGCCGGGGGCCGGGATGTATATATATACATATATATATATATACACATATATTAGTCCCGATACCAATATTTTGGTACCAGTACCAAAATTATTTCGATACTTTTCTAAATAAAGGGGACCACAAAAAATTGCATTATTGGCTTTATTTTAACAAAAAATCTTACGGTACATTAAATATGTTTCTTATTGCAAGAGTGTCCTTAAATAAAATAGTGAACATACAAGACAACTTGTCTTTTAGTAGTAAGTAAGCAAACAAAGGCTCCTAATTTAGTCTGCTGACATATGCAGTAACATATTGTGTCATTTTCCATTCTATTATTTTGTCAACATTATTAAGGACAAGTGGTCGAAAATTAATTATTATTATACTTGATCATTTACTGTTAATATCTGCTTACTTTCTCTTTTAACATGTTCTAGCTACACTTCTGTTAAAATGTAATAATCACTTATTTTTCTGTTGTTTGATACTTTACATTAGTTTTGGATGATACCACAAATTTGGGTATCAATCCGATACCAAGTCGTTACAGGATCATACATTGGTCATATTCAAAGTCCTCATGTGTGGGGGTGGACCGGTACTTTTCAGAGGCGGTATAGTACCGATACTGATTTATTAGTATCGCGGTACTATACTAATACCGGTATACCGAACGCGATGATGTCATGTTATCGATGGGAAAATGCATTTTTAGACAATATGATTTGCCTGAGTGGCCAGGAGACACCGAGAGTAAAAAGTGGTAGAAAATGGATTGGAAAGGACAGATAAAAAAATTAAAAAATGTTTTAGTTAGTTCCGGGCCGGATTTTGGACACTGGCGGGCCAGTGTACAAACCAGAAATTCATATTGTAAAAATGTCTCTGATGACGTGACAGGCAAACCAGCCAGTAAACCACGCTCTCAGCTTATTCTTCAGCTTATACACACGCACATTTTGTGATTGTATCTGTAGTAAATGTTAAACAATAGTAATCATTGAGATAAATACATGTATAACACACGTGCGTGCGTGCGTTCTCCGAGGCAAGTCTGAAATAGATGTGATCTCAGCACAGCAGTGTTTACTGGACGCTGTGCAGTGGTGCTTTCCTGCACGTGCCCGGTGCTTGACATTTGCGGGGAGCCAAGAAAGTAAGAGAGGCATTCAAGAGGAATTAGGCTAGGTCACCATTTTTTCCCCTCAACAATAAAAAAAAGGACCTAAAAACCTGAAATGTTTTTTATTGTGATGGCCATAAAATGAAACTTCAGTAATCACTTGGCTTCGTTAGCCTCACTTTTACGAGCATAAGAAAGAGCTGTGCAGCCTTTTATGCAATTAACTGCTCTTTTTTATGTACAATAATAATAATGATACGAGCAGTTGGCAGTGTTGGCCACCATGTAACATACGATAGAATGACCTTGTTGTAGTTTGCACACTTACAGAAATATGGTCCACAGCTATCATCTGTCAGTGGTTTTCCACAGCGTTTTAACTCATTAAATAATGATTTAATTTAGCTGCGGTACAGCTGGACCTGCCAGACGGCTACCACCCCCCTAACTGATCCCCTCGTTTGTATGTGTGTCAGGCTTTTGTCTGGTTGGCTGGATGGGTGCGTGCCTTCACTCCGTATGTGTGTCAGTGGGGAAACCCTGCTGAGGAGGTGAAAGGGGGGCAGTGGGCTGCAATATAATGAAAACAGGGGGAACGAAAAGTGGTATACTGAAGGGGGAGAGGTGGAATGAATCACATGGTAGCAAAGTCACTTAATTGACGGGATGGTCCTAATGAAAGTTGTGTCTGTCATCACATTGGTCCTGCTGTCATGCATCTGTGCCGAACCAACCCAGACTAGAGTAAGTCTCTGTGACAGAATCAGATAGCATCTTGCATAGCCCGCCATGCTCTTTAATAAGCACTTTAAAGGCCTACTGAAACCCACTACTACCGACCACGCAGTCTGATCGTTTATATATCAATGATGAAATCTTAACATTGCAACACATGCCAATACGGCCGGGTTAACTTATAAAGTGCAATTTTAAATTTCCTGCGAAACTTCCGGTTGAAAAGGTCTAGGTATGATGACGTTTGCGCGTGACGTCGATGGTTGAAACGGAAGTATTCGGACACATTGTATCACAATACAAACAGCTCTGTTTTCATCGCAAAATTCCACAGTATTCTGGACATCTGTGTTGGTGAATCTTTTGCAATTTGTTTAATGAACAATGGAGACTGCAAAGAAGAAAGCTGCAGGTGGGATCGGTGTATTAGCGGCTGGCTGCAGCAACACAACCAGGAGGACTTTGAGGATAGCAGACACGCTATCCGACGCTATCCGACGCTAGCCGCCGACCGCATCTATCATCGGGTGAAGTCCTTCGTCGCGCCGTCGATCGCTGGAACGCAGGTGAGCACGGGTGTTGATGAGCAGATGAGGGCTGGCGTAGCTGGAGCGCTAATGTTTTTATCATAGCTCTGACGAGGTCCCGTAGCTAAGTTAGCTTCAATGGCGTCGTTAGCAACAGCATTGCTACTTTTCGACAGGCGGCACAGCATTAACCGTGTAGTTACAGGTCCAGTGTTTGGTTCGGTGTCTCCTGATAGTAGTATTGTTGATCTGCTGTTTATCCTTCCAGTCAGGGGCTTATTTCTTTTGTTTCTATCTGCATTTAAGCACGATGCTATCACGTTAGCTCCGTAGATAAAGTGCTTCACCGATGTATTGTCGTGGAGATAAAAGTCACTGTGAATGTCCATTTCGCGTTCTCGACTCATTTTCAAGAGGATATAGTATCCGAGGTGGTTTAAAATACAAATCCGTGATCCACAATAGAAAAAGGAGAAAGTGTGGTATCCAATGAACCCTTTTACCTAAGTTACGAGCGAAAAAAGATACGTCCTGCACTGCACTCTAGTCCTTCACTCTAACGTTCCTCATCCACAAATCTTTCATCCTCGCTCAAATTAATGGGGTTATTGTCGCTTTCTCGGTCCGAATCGCTCTCGCTGCTGGTGTAAACAATGGAGAAATGTGAGGAGCCCTTCAACCTGCGACGTCACGCTACTTCCGGTACAGGCAAGGCTTTTTTTATCAGCGACCAAAAGTTGCGAACTTTATCGTTGATGTTCTCTACTAAATCCTTTCAGTAAAAATATGGCAATATCGCAAAATGATCAAGTATGATACATAGAATGGATCTGCTATCCCCGTTTAAATAAAAAAAATTCATTTCAGTAGGCCTTTAACAGTCTCTTAATACAGTAGAACTGGCTTATCTCGCCACCCCTCGGACTGGCGCCGACACAAGCGGTTGTCGACATAACCAAAACGGAAACTAGCCATTGCATGCACATTTACTTGTGACTTTTGCCAGAGACATAAGGCCAGATAGCGATAGTAAAGCATATTTGAGGCTATGGCTTAGAAACAGGTTGTGTTGGCTGCATTGGGGTGTGAAGTGCATCTTGCTGTAAAGGATGCAGTTTTGTTTTGTAGGCGCCAATAAAAGGCTGACTTGTGCCCATCTGAGTCCCAGTCCAATTGGTAAACATTAAAGTTAGGGCTGCAACGATTAATCGCTTAATTTGATTTAAAAAATACTTTGACTTATATTTTGTTGCTTTGATTAATCGTTTGTGTAACTCAGGGGTCCACAGACTACGGCCCGCGAGCCACATACAGCCTGTCAGCGTCCAAAATCCGGCCCGCGGGAAGTCCCAAGTATACAATAATTTTTTTTTAAATTAATTTTTATTACGGCCACCGCTGCTGCTCACTGCTCCCCTGTGTGGATGGGCATACTTGCCAACCTTGAGACCTCCAAATTCGGGAGATGGGGGGGGGGGGGGGGGAAATGAGGTGCAGGCAGCATACCCCTTCCATTTCAAGCTTTTCTGGATGAAATGAAATTCTTTTTTCCAATCATTTTGGAACTTGCAAGCGTACTTCTTCTTACTCGTCGTCGCCGTGTCTCTTCTTCGTTCTTCTGCTTCGTCTCCTTCTTGTTGTGTGTGCAGTTGTGCACTGAGCTCCAAAAGCCGTAGATGTTATTGTAGCGTCCCGGAAGAGTTAGTGCTACAAGGGATTCTGGGTATTTGTTCTGTTGTGTTTATGTTGTGTTATAGTGCGGATGTTCTCCCGAAATGTGTTTGTCATTCTTGTTTGGTGTGGGTTCACAGTGTGGCGCATATTAGTAACAGCGTTAAAGTTGTTTATACGGCAACCGTCAGTGTGACATGTATGGCTGTTGACCAAGTATGCCTTGCGTTATAATTAAACCAGTAAACAATTCATACAACGTGTCAGCGTTTCTTGACATCTTCGAGCAAAGACCACTGTTGAACCCGTCCAATGCCAATTATTATGTGGCTGGGCCAGCACTGTCAGGCTTGTCCGTGACAGATTGGTTATGTTAGTTTTTCCTCTGTGTTTGTCTTTATTTCCTGTCAGCGCTTTTATTTTGGTTGTTTCCTGCTTGTCTTCCTGAGCGCTGTGTTCCCCCAGCTGCGGCTGATTGGCACCTGGCCACACCTGGTGTCAATCAGCCAGCTGCTATTTAAACCTGCCTTGCCATCCAGTCTGTGCTGGAGTATTGTCATTAGAGCTACTACCTGTCGATGTCTACTACTTGTCGTTGGAGCTACTACTTGTCATTCTCATTGTTTGCGGTAAGCTGTTCCTAATAGCTATTTACAGTTTGCTGTCTCCTAGCTCTTTTGTTTCGTGTTATCCTGTTAGCCGTTAGCTGTTTCCAGTTTTTCTGTTTGCTGGTTCCTGTTTCCCGTTTTCCAGTTTGGCTGTTCCTGGTTTCTGGTTTGTGTTTTTACCTTTATTTTTGGACATTAAATTATGTTTTCCCGCACCAAGCCTGCCTTCTCTGCATCTTGGGGTTCGTCACCAACACCATGTGACAGGTACGCTGTTTTAAAGGAGGAAAAGCGGACGCCTGGGCAGCGTGCGGCTGTTAAGGGGTGAAGGTTTTAGGTGAGAGAGGACGTTAAAGGCAGTGCCTTTAAGGCACGCCCCCAGTATTGTTGTCCGGATGGAAATCAGGAACAATTCGGGTGAATGGTTACCCCGGGAGATTTTCGGGAGGGGCACTGAAATTCGGGAGTTTCCCGGGAAAATCGGGAGGGTTGGCAAGTATGGGGATAGGTCAAATGCAGATGATAATTTCACCGCACCGAGTGTGTGTGTGACAATCATTGGCACTTTAACTTTTACGGAAAAAGATGTCTAAGAGTATTTTTATATTAAATAAGGTAAAATATGTGTTAGATTATAGGGCAATGCGTATATTGTATTGTGCACTTATATTGCCATATATCAGCTACTGTGTGGAAGTGTGGGGGAACACATATAAGAGTAACATAAAGGCATTGGATCAACTACAGAAAAGAGCTATAAGGATTATTCATAAAGTAGATTACTTAGAACACACTAACATATTATTCATTAATTCAGGTTTATTGAAATTACAGGAGCTAGTAAAGTTACAGACATTATGTGTCATGTTTAAGGCTAAAAGTAAAACATTACCAGCAAATTTACAAAAAATGTTTGTCATCACTTCTGAGAATGAAGAGCATAGAAGAAAAGGTCATTTCCAACATCAGTATTCAAGGACAACTTTAAAACAAATGTGTATATCAGTGGTGGGGGTTAAACTATGGAATTCTCTTTACAATGAGATAAAAGGTTGTAGAAATATATTCCAATTGAAAAAATACATAAAGACAGAACAATAAAATAATATGGACAGCCATAAGTGTTTACATTTTGCTTTATATTTATTATTTTACTTATTTTTTGCCTGGTTTTGTATTTGTTTTGTATCATCCCGTGAGGTGTATATTACTTATTTTGTTTTTTTTGTTCGGTACTTCATCAAGTTCGGCTAGCGCTCCAACAAAGTCCTCCTGGTTGTGTTGCTGTAGTCCGCTGCTAATACACTGATCCCACCTACAACTGTCTTCTTTGCAGCCTTCATTGTTCATTAAAAAAATTGCAAAAGATGTCCAGAATACTGTGGAATTATGAAATGAAAACAGAGCTTTTTGTATAGGATTCTACGGGGTACCATAACTTCCGTTACTCGGACTTCGTCACGCGCATACGTCATCATACCGCGATGTTTCAGCCGGATATTTCCCGGGAATTTTAAAATGTCACTTTATAAGTTAACCCGGCCGTATTGGCATGTGTTGCAATGTTAAGATTTCATCATTGATATATAAACTATCAGACTGCGTGGTCGGTAGTAGTGGCTTTCAGTAGGCCTTTAAGTAAGACTACGTATTAGGTTGAAGGGGGCAGGAAAATATAAGATTTTTCTTCATCCTGCTCCTTCTCAGGCATTGATGTGTAACTGTATAACTGAATAATTGTGGTATAATTGTCTATCAAAGATGCACATCAATGGAGGAGATAAATAAAAATGAAATGAAATGAACTTTTAAATGATAAGAATAGATAAAACTCAGAACGTGTGTAGTACCGAAACTTCAATAGAGCGGACATGAGAGCACTCGTGTGTGGGTGCTGATCAGTGTGGCAGCAAACAGCAGAGTGTTTTTCTTTTTTTAATTGTTATCAATGCACACTTATTAAAAATGCGAGTTTCAATATTGATGGTGTACATTCATTATAAAATGAATGGCAAGCAGGGGAAAAATCTATTTTCCAAAAATACTGTACGCAGGCTACAAAATGTGTTTTATCCAATCACTCGATTAACCAAATTAATTGTAATCAAACAAACTCATCCATAGATGATTCAATTACTAAAATAATCGATAGCTGCAGCCCTAATCATGTTTCATTGACTTGAGCGGGCAGTTTTCTTAAAATATCCACAACACGGTTGACCGGGACTTGATGAATTGTTCAACATAAGCAGGATCGGTGAATCCTATATCCGACGTAAAATTCCACTGCTTCTTTCAATTACCGGTAGAATTCCTAAGACGGACGTAAACATTCAGCATGTGTAAAAGCATCAATAAAGATCACAATTTAATTTCCACTCTGGCACAAAGGGTTCCGTTGAGGTCTGTGTGCCAAGTTTTATGTTTATAGGAACCTGACTGTAATGGCTTCACATTACTGTTAATGCTTGTAGTGTGATCAGGTGCTCCGCAACCAAGAGGTTTTAGGCACCCTGCCCTCGTCGCTATGTGTTGAGGAAGCTATCTGTAAAGAGAATATAATCAGATGGAATTCTGATGGCTTATTTGTGTTTGTATCTCAGCATGAAGTTACCCGTGCTCAAAGACAGCCATCCCCTGTCTGCTTATCAGATTATGCCCAAGTTTATTACCGGTTGGGGTTTTCATCCAACCCCCATGTCTCGGCCTTTTGTATGCTTTGACTTTCACGCCCTGTGGGTCCGTGGAGGCTTTCCTGTGGCTCCCAATGACAGAGGCTTCTTCTGTCTGTGTGGCCGGGCCTACTTTTCTCTAATCTAAACCACCATCGCCACATGGCTTCCATCATAACATCCAAAGCATTTCCAGGCTACAGGAACAAATTAATGAATGTCTTTATTTCTTTGTGCAGTCTGTGTGTGTGTCAGTGATGTGCGGTGAGGTTCTTGACTGGTGAGGCACTGACTTCATCACAGTCAGATTTACAAACATATGAACCCTAAAGAGTATCTTATTCACCATTTGATTGGCAGCAGTTAACGGGTTATGTTTAAAAGCTCATACCAGCATTCTTTACACATACAAACTGTAGCACACAAAAAAGCACATTTAATAAAAAAAACATTATTATGGTCTTACCTTTCTTGCTGGACATCCACACAGCCAGCCTTTGCGTGTGTACCACGCCATTTGAAAAGAACGGGTCTTCTGTCCCGAAGTCAAAAGCAAACCTTTTAGCTCCGGCGTTGGTCTACCTTTAATTATTACCTCCTGCTTCGATTGAAAGTCCAGTTTAGAAAACAGTTTTATTTTACATCCCCACCTTCTACCATCCTAGTCACATCCGTTGTGTCCTTGGGCAAGACACTTCACCCTTGCTCCTGATGGGTGCTGGTTAGCGCCTTGCATGGCAGCTCTCGCCATCAGTGTGTGAATGTGTGTATGAATGGGTGAATGTGGAAATACTGTCAAAGCGCTTTGAGTACCTTGAAGGTAGAAAAGCGCTATACAAGTATAGCCCCTTTATTTATTTATTTACATATGTAATCCTCCATGTTTTTAATAAAAGTTCATGCGAGAGGAATTAAACAATCGCTGCACTTGACTTGCTTTTTTTTTTTTTCTTCTTCTGCGGCCGAAGAATGATCTCTGGGATCACTACCGCCCTCTACCACCAGGAGGCCGGATTACTGCGAGCCTCAGCCAGTACGTCTTTTGCAGCAGTTTTATGAATGCTCAGCACAAAAAATATGTTACACACATACAGTTGTTGACAAAATACACTGTACATTATATACCTCAGCTAACTAAACTATGCCATAGTTTAGTTAGCTGATATAATTCATATAGCAATGCGGTCTCACAGCAGCTCAGCAGTTAGCCGAGTCATTGCGCACAATCCATGTTGAGGCACAACTGAGTGACGTGCCTCAACTGGCTGCTGATCACCGCACCGTCTCTTCTCAGTATTTGAACTGCAAATGTAAAAATAAAAATAATCTAAAACTGGTGAAGTTAAATGGAAAATAACTTTAGTATAATCACTGGATACATATAACAATTTAATTATTTTTTTTTTCTTTTTACATTTTATTCTTTCCATGATGGCAGGGGAGGCGGGGCCTCCCCTGCCTCTACTGACTGCACGTCACTGGTGTGTGTATATATAATATAATATATATATATATATATATATATATATATATATATATATATATATATATATATATATATATATATATATATATATATATATATATATATATATATATATATATATATATGTGTATATTTATATGTATATATGTGTGTATATATATATGTATATATGTGTGTATATGCATATTAATATATATGTATATATATATATATATATATATATATATATATATATATATATATATATATATATATATATATATATATATATATATATATATATATATATATATATATATATATATATATGTATAAACTACCATTCAAAAGTTTGGGGTCACATTGAAATGTCCTTATTTTTGAAGGAAAAGCACTGTACTTTTCAATGAAGATAACTTTAAACTAGTCTTAACTTTAAAGAAATACACTCTATACATTGCTAATGTGGTAAATGACTATTTTAGCTGCAAATGTCTGGTTTTTGGTGCAATATCTACATAGGTGTATAGAGGCCCATTTCCAGCAACTATCACTCCAGTGTTCTAATGGTACAATGTGTTTGCTCATTGGCTCAGAAGGCTAATTGATGATTCGAAAACCCTTGTGCAATCATGTTCACACATCTGAAAACAGTTTAGCTAGTTACAGAAGCTACAAAACTGACCTTCCTTTGAGCAGATTGAGTTTCTGGAGCATCACATTTGTGGGGTCAATTAAACGCTCAAAATGGCCAGAAAAAGAGAACTTTCATCTGAAACTCGACAGTCTATTCTTGTTCTTAGAAATGAAGGCTATTCCACAAAATTGTTTGGGTGACCCCAAACTTTTGAACGGTAGTATATATATATATATATATATATATATATATATATATATATATATATATATATATATATATATATATATATATACAGTATATGTATATATGTGTATGTATATGTATGTGTATATATATATGTATATATATATATATATACAGTATATATATATATATATATATATATATATATATACAGTATATATATATATATATATATATATATACAGTATATATATATATATATATATATATATATATATATATATATATATATACAGTATATATATATATATATATATATATATATATATATATATATATATATATATATATATATATATATACAGTATATATATATATATATGTGTATATATATATGTATATATACAGCCCATTACAAATATATGTATATATATATATGTATATGTGAGTGTGAGAGAAAGAGAGGGAGAACAGATTTCTGCAGACGTACACAGACCTCCCAACACATTTTCCCAGCTAATTGCCTTGATCCACTTACTACTTGTCATCAAAAGCCAAATACAGAACGTGAGCTCACTCTGACCAGCTTTTGTGCCAAATGAGTTCCACCTGAGTGCCATAATCTGCTTTTATTGACCCTTCATTCACCTTTACTGGCTAGTGGCGTATTACACGTCAATGCCGAGCTGTCGTATTACCACATTTTATTTACTTGTTTTCCTCTTCTGAAGTCTGGAAAATAAGCTGTATACCGGTGCTCTGCACAAGCAGGGAATGTGGCATTGGTGGCAATGTCTGCATGCATCCTCTAGATCAGGGATTTTTTTCTACCAATGTGTGATCATCAGGTGTGCCATAGAAAATGATTTAATTTCACTTATTTGGTCCGAAATCTCTTGTTTATCTACATCAAATGTGCTTTATTCATCTGTCTCTGCCAATGACGCATGGTAACAAGCGGAACAATTAAAGCATCTTCCACTAGATGGCAGGTAGTTGCTTCCTGTTGCCATTCATACCACATTTTGTTGGTAAGATTTCTCTCATTTAGTATATGTGCCTAGTAAATCAGATGTTTTTAATCATAGTTCAACAGCCAATTTAAAGAGCTTGAGGGGCATTACCATAAAATTACAGTCAGCTACATGCAATACTATGTTTTAACTACTTTGAATAAGTCTCAGACAACTCTCATTAGTGTGTTCAAATTGTTTTGGCATAATCCTAGCCATGATCCTGGAATTTTGATGGTTTAAAAGTGCTTTTAGTGATAATGCGCCATTTGTGTCTAGCTTTAATGCTAGTCTACACTTGACTCTGGCAGTGTGTGTGTCTTCAAAAAGCACTATTGTACACTTTATACACTATTTACATGAACACTCTAACGCTGCACTCGTTCAACGTTACAATTATATCACATAGTACATCAACGAACAGGAGGGCACAAACGTTATCAACGCTAGCATAGTTATGTAGTTTTAACGTTATATTCACTTTACTTTAACAGCAGATTTGCTGAAAAAAAAAAAAAAAGATACAAAATTATACATACTCCTGCGTTTGTGGCAGACTGGTTGTTAGCAAATGATCGTTTTAAGATGTGTAACGAGGTCTTTTAACAAAAAAATATATATACAATACAAACCCGTTTTCCACAGTGTACACATAAGGCACAGGCTCATGTACCTCGGGGCTGGTCAAAGGTATCATATTAATGATAAAGGAGGGATCTCATTTGTGTCATCATAAAAATCAACTGTATAAGCACTTTATCTCTTAATAATGTCGCAAAAAGATGAGGGAGCTGAAATACGTTTCTCTTATTTGGTTTATAAAGAGAGCCGCCGTTTCAAGAGCCTAAGGTCTCAGGGGCCGTATAGCAAAATCTTTAGAAAGTGCCTCCGCAGGTTATATTAGTTTGAGACTGTGTTTACTTATTTACAAAGTAAATGCATTATCTTTCACGGCGCACTGTAAATAAATTCATTATTCTGCCCTCACTACTGGTTTCCAGCATGTGCAGCTAGACAGATAGTTTACAGCATTAAGACACAGAAGCTAAGATTTGTTGATAGTTGATGTTCCATCTTTTGAATTATTTTTATTCCTCAGTTTTATTTCTTCATACGTCTTCCTTTATTTAGGTTTAATATAAACATTACAAAAATATAACGTCCATTGTGAATTAACATAAATAATGTCTATTGTGTATATTACATGAATAAAATAGAAACAACCAACTTTGTACACATGTGGTTTAGGTGTAGCTTTATGGCCCTCGGCTGGTCCAATTCAGCGCTTACATGTACTTAACTAGTTTTGATTGCCAGAGTTAAACAGCCAAAAACGACACGACCACGAACACAAAATACATCACAAAGTCAGCAATTTCAATACATTCATACTTTGTTGTCCAGTCGCTGTCTAAAGTCAGATTTTCGCGATTTATTTTAATTTTTTTCAGGGTCGATAGTGCCATCTTCTACTTACCCACTGCTGCTTCATTGTGACACATGTGCTTTGCTGTTGGCCCATGCAGGGTGGCGGGAGTACTGCATACATGAATAACCCTGTTTTGAATGGTTTAATCAAGCCTATTTGGGTGTTGTTCGGCAGGCCAAATTAAAAGCTTATGTGGCCCAGATGTGGCCCGCAGGCCCTCAGTTGGATAGACTGTTATAAACCAACTGAGTCGCACATTACTGTTATAACATGTATCTATAATAGAGATGCGCGGTTTGCGGACACATTTACTTCCGGGGCTGCGTCCAATAAAGTCACAAAGTTGCTGGGGGTCCTTAACCGGCACGCGACTGTCCTGTTTCGTGCCTGTACAAAAAAAAAACAATAATCGATTTCTTCAGATTCCAGCAGCTGTCAAAGACGAAGTATCCTTCCAGGGACGGGCAGTCAAAGCCGAAGTGCTATCGATTGCTGTCAATGACGTAAGAGGAAACACGACCACGGAAGTAAATGGGGGGGGAATTTGGCGTGACATAGTACACCACAACACAACACAACAGAAGAAGAAGAAACGCCGGCAGCAAAACGTGGTACGCGACAAACTAAAAAAGGGAATACTAAAGACCAGGGAAAAAAATAACAATAATAGTCAACACGTTCTTAATGGAAATGACAATAATATTATAATAATGATAAATAATATTATCACGCATTAATATCTCTTAGCCTCTAATGCGTGGCCAAGAGATATTAATGCGTGGCACGCATTGAATGTCTCTGCTGCATTGGATCAGTCTCCTTTCTTTAACAGGCAAAAGCTTTCTAACGTCACTAATGCCTCGCATCGTCTATATTAGATATATAACAACGGGTGGGTGGCGGGCGGGTGTGGTTTTGATAAAATGTTAGTTCGGGTGGATGGCGGGTGGATGACGACTTTTGTGATGCGGTTGCGGATGAAAAAATTGCCTATCCGCGCATCTCTAATCTATAAGTCAATTTTGCATTGTGGGGGATAATTAAAGGGGTCATAATTAGGATTGTTCCCTACATTTAAAACACTTCCTGGTCTACTTAACATCCTTTGGTCAAAATGTTGATTGTTTTACAGATCATTTTCAAGCCGCTCTCTGACAGCTCCTCAGGATTCGCTGTTTTGGTTTTAATTGACGTGGCTCCACTTCGACTTTGACTGCGTCTTCTTCCCAACATTTTTGCTGTAGTTTTTAATGCTTTTATATGGAGTCTACTGACAGATATAAGTTAGAACTATGTGGTACTTTGTATTAGAAATGGCAACAGCGGAGAATGTGTGCATGTACGAGCCAGTCTGCCCCACAACAAGAGGATAGAGAAAAACAAGTTTATTAATTACAACAGCGGATTACAATGGCTGACTTGCGCAAAGCCCTTTGGGTAAATCTCTACCATATATGGAGCTATCCGCTAACGTCACGCTTGGGAAAAACATCACAAATTATGCAAATTCAAAACGGCTTGTTTGGAGGAAGTATGAAGGAAGGCAAGATTGTTTCATTCATATCTCCACCATGGTTTGATTTCAAATTTTTGAGACGTTTGCAGTTCCCAAATACACAAAAACAGATAGGGAAGTTGTTGTTTGCATAGTATGTGCCCTTTAAGGGATGATGCAGCTGCCAAACTCACTAATCTTACTAGCAGTAGCCTCCCAGTAGGACTAGTACTTACATTTTAAATAATATATTACTGTTTATTAATTTTGTTATTCACTTTCCCAATGGTCAGCCTCATTGTCATTTCATCCCACTCAGTCACTTGTGTTTTTTTTAACTGTAAGATTCAGGCTGAGTTCAGGGAAAAGTTTATTGCCATGGCCGTTCTAAAATGTCTTAGATATAATCACACAGATGTAGGGTTTTATTTCCCCAGGCTACTCCAAAACAACCAAACTCTCAGTGCTTGTATGTTATTTTAGTCAGCCGTAAAAGCAGCACAGCCCACATGGACCGAGTGGCTGAAAAGGGTGGGATGCCAGTGAGGCATAATGATAACCTAATGTAATTTTTAAGTAAAATTATTTTAATGTTGCCTTTACCTCTTGCAAGATTAATCCAGATTGTCCTTCTAAACGTACAGTCCCCGCCATCTATTTGATTTTATTTCAATGTACAAGTGCACAGGTATGATTCCTCTAAGGACCTCTCAGGTTAAAGCTGGCATGCGACCCGGGATGCAAAACTGCCTTACTGGAATGTGTTGGCTCCAACATGAAGAATCAACTTGAATTTCAAGCATCACTGCACACAGCATTTTTCTGTGTTGGGCAAACTACTTTTAAAAGTATTTTCAATTAGCAACATAATTACTCTGATCTCACGGTTGTTGGTCATGACCCCAGGATGCAGAGACAGCAGGCAGGCCAAGTGCAGGTAGACATGTATTTAATGTCAAAATAAAAATAGTTTGCCAAAAACACAAAAATGATGAAGAAGCAATCTGATTAGCAATCAGGGACAGGTGTGTCCTGATTGGCAAACAAGGACAGGTGAGGGAGCCAGCGCTCAGACTAAAGTAGTAGCAAATGGAGGAAATCAGGAAGTGGAAACAAAAATAAAAACACTGGACTGGAAATAAAACAAAATACTTCAAATTAATATATACTCCTTCATAAATGTATTGAGTAATCAGGGAAGTAATTGATGCATTACTTTTTGGGAAAACCCTTCAAATATTTTGCACAATGTCATGACCTGCCTGTGTTTTGTGTTGATGTTTGGAGTTCTGTGTCGGTGACTGCACCTGAATGTGATTGGTGGAGAATGAGAAAGTGTTGTGTGGGTTTGTGGAGAGGACGCGGAGACCGTGTGCAATTTGTTGATGTACGTTGTTGCAGCACTGCTGTTGACGTTAAAAAGGTCGGCTTCCGTCGGGACGCTGCAATGTCAGTGTGCCACATTTTACTAACGGTAATAGTTATGTTTGAAATACTATAAATTACTGTTACTATATTGGAAAAAACTTAAATGATTAAATGATTCAAGCTTATTCTACATTTTAATTAGGTTTAATAATACAAAAGCCAATATGCTAATGACTTCCTCAAATCCTTATAGATGTATTAGTTCTCATTGTCTCAGATTTATTTGCATTGGCACTAAAAAAATGCAGTAAGCTATTGTGCTGCATATATCAGCTGGTTTCAGGTGAACATAACTGTTAAAGTTGGGGCCCTCAAACATTTTTTCTGTCAATGAATAAGCTCCCTGGTTTCGTCCCGGGGTAGGAAAACGTCTGCTTTTTGGTGTGTATCGGTGCCAGACGGTATGGAACTAATCTCCGCTGAGCTATTTCTCATTAGAGAAGGGCCTCTGAGCGGTGCATCAGAGTGTGGACCACAGACAGGAACAGGGAAAGATGTGTCTGTTCCTGCAGATGTGCCTTATTTAGTGTCGGGAAGGAATAACTTTCTGACAGTTTTATTGCAGCCCGGAATAAAAGGCTAAGAAGGAGAGTTTACTGGTCGTGCACACAAATATGCTCCTGCTGCAGCCTTGTCAATAGCAGACAGGGTGCTCATGCATCACTGTTGTCGCGTCACAGTCACTTGGGTGCAACGTTCCCTCTAAGGTGCGCGCCTGCGCAATTGCGCACTGCTCACGCGTCCTCTGCGCACAGCAAATCTATGCCGCGCACAAAGTCAAATCCCACTCTAAACAAAATAAACAAATCATTTGTTTTGTATGATTTTGCAATGCAACTGTGACTAACAGGTGACAAAAGGTGGCCACAACAGATAAAACAATGTTTGTCAACACTTAAATTATTGTAACGTCTGTGGAGAGACTTTAAGGAGGACAGGAATTCCATCGGTCCCTTTATTTAGCGAAATTGTTTGTCGGCCATAACCACACCAAAAAATTTGTAAAATACTTCTATCTAGCAAAACTAGTCATTGTCTACCGTACAAACCAAGCCAAAAGCAACTCTTTGTCATCTGTTATATCAACAGCAGCCGCTTGCTCTCTCTCTCACCTGCACCAACACATACACTACGGCAATTAGCCACTGGTGCGTTTATGGCCACACACAAAGTTGGACAACTCCAACACCTAAACAAAGTGTAAATTCCAGGTCGTTATACTATGACTCCTCAATCAGATGTGTGCTTATTCTACTGTCATTTATTAAGAATGTACATTTTTGGATATTAATCATGAAATGATGTTACTAGATAGATTACAGAATTGCTAATAAAAATATTTATTTTACAGACAGAAAGTTAATAAACCCTTCATCTCATGCAACATGTGAATGTTTTAGGGGAACTAAATGTGATCTCTGAAAGGGGTAAACAATCTTTCCAAAGCAGGACCCCCACCCAGGCATAAAATACTATAGTGAATAGCTGATTAAAAAAAAACAATATCTAAGTGGGCCAAATCACAAATATTAGAAAATAATCTCTTGAAATTGACTACTGTCACTTGATTATAATAATAAGTCATTTAAATAGTTATGTCAGGTTTGAGACAAATGTGCTGCTGGTATGGCCACAGTGTGCACGTTTGTACTCCACTGAGTGCTCAGAGTGTTTGTGTTTGCTCACACACGTGAAAAATTAGAGGAAACATTGCTTTGGTGTCTGTTATTTCTTCAATGATTTGCATTAAATGTTGGTGAGGAAGTCTCCGAACAATGAAAGTCAAGTTGCTGTGATGTGGGGAAGGGAAGTAGTGGTAGTGGAATAAGGGAAGTTATTTTTGCATGTCAGCGATCAAAGTGTGTGTTTCAGTAGTCAAATGGACACATTAGCCTCAGGTAAAAGACGGAAGGCCTACTTTGATCTGTCTGCAAATAAAGCTTGCAAACTTTACTCCCTGTAGAATTGTGATAGATTTCATTTTTGAGCTGCAAAAAGGAAATAAGCACAGCTACTTAACCTTATCAAAACATTTATAAGACATTAGATTAAGTACACGTTGGTATATATTGGTTGCAGACATTTTCTGTGTTTATTTGATACCAACAGGTATCATTTATCAAATGATATCTCCTCTAATTACTACTACCGCCAGGAGGTTTTATTAATTGGGGTTTGTCTGTCTGTTAGTTATTTAGCAAAATAGCTCAAAACGTCATGGGTGATTTGCATAAACTTTCAGGAAATGTCAGAAATCGAATAAGGAACAATATTGGATTTTGGGGGTAATCAAGATAAATTTACTACATTTGTGTAAGTTAAAAGGCTGAATTTGTCTGTGTGCATGCGAGTGGTGCTGCCTCCAACCGCAGAGACGAGGGGAGTGGATGACTGTCGAGAGCAGGGGTGTCAAACGTACGGCCCACAGGCCGTATCAGACCCTCAAAAAGGTTTAATCCGGCCCGCGGCGCACAAGATCAGTTTGCTAAATATAAAAATGAGCTGCATTTTTTTAATGAAAGAAACTGCTGTTTTAAATGTGTCCACTGGATGTCGCAATAGCAATTCAAGTGTAACCCACGTCACACATGACAGTGTTTAAGAATGACGTGTCGGCTGAGTTTAAGCGCCCTCTAGATTGGCAGCCGCTACTCCCTTAGTGGCACTTGCAATTGGTTGAATGCGCATTGTGCGCCCTGAACTCTATTGTAAAAATGTGTGTTTTTACATTTGTTGTGTTCTATTTTATTTAATGCTTAAATCTACTATGTTCACATTGGTTAAGTTTGTATTGTGATTTTGGCTACGGTGTAATTTTGATAATTGTTTTGTTTTTATATAATTGTAATTATATAATTATATGATAAATTACAGTGATACTAATTGATTGAAATTACTACTTTTTACGTTTTACCTGCTACATGGATTATCTGGGTACATTTATCCGTAGTTTTGTATTTTTCTTATAGCACAGACCAGGATTAGCAACCATAATCATACATAATTTAATATTATGTTAATAAAACTAATTCTTGATTATGGCAGACTATATGTAATATGGAAAATTGTAAATTGTTCTTTTAGTGCAACAAGAAAATCACAATGTGGTTTAATGCCCTTTAATAATTTAACCTTCTAAAATTGTTATTTGAGTGCAATAGGAAACATATGTTTATTGTATTGTAAAATTTTCTTTTAAAGTAAATCCAACATTGGCACTTTTTCGTAGTTCCCTTTATTTGGAAAAGTGTCAAAGTATCGATATACATATTGGTACCGGTACCAAATTATTGGTATTGGAAAAAACCCTAATTGTAATATTTGAATGGTGATAAAATTAATGTGTTGTGGCAGTTGCGGATTCCACCAATGTGGCGGTTTGAGGAAACACTCGCTTGCTTTTCCAACCGTTTTTAATGGTGAACTGCCAACATGAGAATGCTAAACAGGCCGTGCTTAAGGTTTAATTGTTTTGTAGATACACTGAGACAAAGTCTTAGTTCATTGTGTTCTTCATGGTGTTTTTGAAATTGTTTCCTCATGATTTAACTAGTTTGAAGTGTTTTGCCAAGAGGGTTATTTGCAATGTGTACATTTTCAGAATGCGCTTGTTTCTTATTTTGGCCGAAGCAAAACAAAGAAAACAATATGAAGTTGTCTTTATTTTTAAGTTATTATGCCATGATTTTACCAGTCCTGCCCGTGTGGGAATACATTTTCCTCCATGCGGACCCTGAGCTAAAAAAAAAATTATTTAACGCTTACAGTAAATCTCTATATCAACTTCAGGTTGATATAAAGTAAAAAAAAAAAAAAAGGTTTTATGCCTTTTCTGTCAAAGAAGACTGTTTTTTATAGTAAAACTGAAATATGCAGTATTTAGTATTAGAGCCTTAAAAGATCAATAATGCAGGACACCATTGATTTTTAATTCTTTAATATTTTTGAGTAATCACAGTGAAAAGTTAAATAAAATCCTACTAAATATATTTGGGATCCAAAAGGTCCCCCACTCATAAAGTGATACATTTTTATTAGTTTTTATTTACTTTTAACACTTAAATTACGAGATCAACTTCAGATAAATCTGTCGATTTTACGTTTGAACAATTATTTTGTTTGTTTTATGCTCTTTTGTCAAATAAAACTTTGATGTTTTTATATGGCAACCACACAATATATGCAATATTTTTTCCACATAAAACATTTTAAAGTGATATTTTTTAAGTAATAATTCATTATAACATAGATTTTTAGTGTTTTTTTTTTTTTTAGCAATGGCAAAAAAAAGAAAAATAAACAAAGACAAAAGAAGAAAAACAGCCTGCATGGCAGCTTTGTGTCAACATTGCAACTTTTTCTTGTTAGATTTCACCTCATTCCACTTTTTTTAAATGTTTTTTTAAATTTTTGCAATATTATCAATTTAGCAATTTTTGCAGAATGTGTGGCGGGCCGGTAAACAATTAGCTGCGGGCCGCAAATGGCCCCCGGGCCGCACTTTGGACACCCCTGCTCTAGAGGGTTCACTTTGTTTTCAGGATATAACGATAAACAGTAATAATGATAATCAGGGTAAAATTGTTGACGGTTAGTGATACCATTTTACATTAAAAAAAACATTAAAAAATTAAAAAAAACTTGATTAATAGCTGCACTTTCATAAACTCAAAGATGGACTGACCCTAGCTCGCTAGCTAACCTGAATACAAGAGACAATAACGTATTTCCCCATTAAGAAGGACATACCTCAATCTAAACTTATATAAACACATTGCTATCTGAGCATAAGAAGCAACCTGATTGCCAATCAGGGACAGGGGAGGTAGGCAGCGCTCAGGTCAGAGGTAAAGTGGCAGGTAATGAAAGCACACAGGAAGTGGAAACAAAAAAAAAAGAGCGTTGGAATGGAAGTGACACAAAGTCCAAGTCCAAAATGACAGTGACATCGCTGTTGGCAAAACGATTTATAATAACCAAACTTCTCTCGTAGAAGTTCTTTCATTTCCAATGAAAATGTATTTTTTCAGTCCATAAGTTGGACTGTGGTTGTATACAGCCATGTATCTCAGGGTTAAAAAGAGGAAGTCATATTTTTGTATTCATCTTGCTAAATACCTACAATTGTAGACATTTATACCAGGACTGTCAAAATAATGAGTGACCTCATTGGTTTAATCATTAAAGATGATTGCTATAATCATGTATTTATGCAAATTAATTACGCAATTTATTTTGACTGTGTATGGATGACCACCTGAAAGGAGGTATGGGTTGTTGTACGTCAGTGCAAAGAAGAGTGAGGTGTGCTCGCTGTCAAATATCACTTCAAAATACACACTAACTGGACTTTAGATACAACTGTTACCAAAATGTTTTGAGGAAACAAATGACGTGTATTCAATCAAAACATAAAAAATATTCCTGTGTGACATTCTGACAATAAATATGCATGTGTGTCCAAAAGTTGGACTCTTTTTAAGGTAACTTTAACTATGCCATATGATTAATGACCCCTGATTAATGATGATGATGATGAATTCCAATTCAAAAGTGTGAGTAATCTGATTTTTTTTAAATGTCATTTGACAGCACTAATGTACACATTAATAATTGTACTCATTGAAACAGATGTTGAACACCTCTCATATTGGATCTCATTGGTTTTTTGGTAATATAATACAATATCATTTGTATATAAGATAGTACAAACATGGATGATATGTAAAGTCAAATTCAGTTGGTCTTTGATATAGCTAATATAGTAATTCTGATAATTAAGGATCAATATAAGTTTGCAACATTTACTAAACGCACGCTGGTCACATAATCTAGGAGCCGGAACCAAAAAAGGCCCAGTCATGTTATTTATAAACACGTTCATTGCCAACACTACTCAGTTTCCCGACTCAGCGCTCTGATTTATTCTTTGTGGATGTTGTTGCCTGTGTGACATTTTCCAAAGAAGACCAAACACTGCCCTTTAGCCATTTCATCCATGTATGGCACTGAACCTGCAAAACCGTTTAGGATGTATTTGATCCTCTTTCACCTAATAACACAACATAAATCAGGGCTAGGTTGTAAAGATACAACAACATGACTGCAACTAAAGACTTTGAGGTGTTGGATTTCAGAAAGCAACCTTGTTAGATATGAGGGCTCTCAGCCACATGTGGTGTATTTGTCTGCTTTCAAACTGAAATCTCATGGAATTTAAAGGCCTACTGAAATTAATTGTTTTTATTTAAACGGGGATAGCAGATCCATTCTATGTGTCTAATTAAAAACATTTCGCGATATTGCCATATTTTTGCTGAAAGGATTTAGTAGAGAACATCGACGATAAAGTTCGCAACTTTTGGTCGCTGATAAAAAAAGCCTTGCCTGTACCGGAAGTAGCGTGGCGTCGCAGGTTGAAAGGCTCCTCACATTTCCTCATTGTTTACACCAGCAACGAGAGCGATTCGGACCGAAAAAGCGACGATTACCCCATTAATTTGAGCGAGGATGAAAGATTCGTGGATGAGGAACGTGAGAGTGAAGGACTAGAGTGCAGTGCAGGACGTATCTTTTTTCGCTCTGACCGTAACTTAGGTACAAGGGCTCATTGGATTCCATACGTTCTCCTTTTTCTATTGTGGATCACGGATTTGTATTTTAAACCACCTCAGATATCCTCTTGAAAATGAGAGTCGAGAACGCGAAATGGACATTCACAGTGAATTTTATCTCCACGACAATACATCGGCGAAGCACTTTAGCTACGGAGCTAACGTGAAAGCATCGGGCTTAACTGCAGATAGAAACAAAAGAAATAAACCCCTGACTGGAAGGATAGACAGAAAATCAACAATACTATTAAACCATGGACATGTAACTACACGGTTAATGCTTACCAGCCTGGCGAAGCTTAACAATGCTGTTGCTAACGACGCCATTGAAGCTAACTTAGCTACGGGACCTCACAGAGCTATGCTAAAAACATTAGCTATCCACCTACGCCAGCCAGCCCTCTTCTGCTCATCAACACCCGTGCTCACCTGCGTTCCAGCGATCGACGGATCGACGAAGGACTTCACCCGATCATCGATGCGGTCGGCGGCTAGCGTCGGATAGCGCGTCTGCTATCCAAGTCAAAGTCCTCCTGGTTGTGTTGCTACAGCCAGCCGCTAATACACCGATCCCACCTACAGCTTTCTTCTTTGCAGTCTCCATTGTTCATTAAACAAATTGCAAAAGATTCACCAACACAGATGTCCAGAATACTGTGGAATTTTGCGATGAAAACAGAGCTTTTTGTATTGGATACAATAGTGTCCGAATACTTCCGTTTCAACGATTGACGTCACGTGCATACGTCATCATACATAGACGTTTTCAACCGGAAGTTTCGCGGGAAATTTAAAATTGCACTTTATAAGTTAACCCGGCCGTATTGGCATAGGTTGCAATGTTAAGATTTCATCATTGATATATAAACTATCAGACTGTGTGGTCGATAGTAGTGGATTTGGTTTCAGTAGGCCTTTAATGCATACTTTTAGTGGCATGAAGGAGTGATGTAGCAACACGTTTACACCCTGTACTGGACACCACTCGATCACGGGGGATATATTCGCAAACAATAACATATTTAAAGGTATATAAATCTGTTGGATGCAGACCACTCATGCTCCTTTAAATGCAACTATTGCCATCTTGTGAAGTTACTATAATGTAATGTATTGTAATTGCTATATTCTAAATGTAAATATTTAATGGTTTTCTTTTAGGGGTGAAAAATATCCATTTGGCTATCTCTGGCATATTGACAAAATTGTTTATTATACACTCTCTCTGTAAAAAATAAAGAAAAAAACTAAAACATTTTTTTGATCCTGCTCTAATCACAGAACCCCAGTGACTCTCTGGATCTCACACTTTGCAACTATTGTACAATCTGCAGTTAATTAAATAGAGGCATTATTGGAACGTTGTCAAAACTTGCAACTATCATACAAAGTACTAAATTTACATTATTCAATTTCTATTGCTTGATCGGGGTACACCAGGGCTATTCAACTGTCAGTTCGGGGGCCAAATCCAACCCACCGAGTTCACTTCAAAACTCGGAGATAACATTTTTGCTGCAAATTGCTAAAAACACTAGAGTGCTCCTGTTGTATAGAGGAACTTGGACCACAATAAACACATTGGCAGATCTTTGTATTGGCATTTAAACCTTGCTAGCAAACATAGAACACTGAGGTCCAAACTTGTGATAAACAGAACTGAGGCGTTCTTCAAGGCATCCCTTTAAGTCCTCTCCTTTTTTGGCAGTATTTATTTTGTAGTGTTTACTTCTGATACAGTCAGTTGTCATTTGTTCGCCTGTTTAGTTATACCAGTAGTGTTTCTCAAGGTTCCATTTTAGGTCCTCTTTTTTTCATAATTTGGGCGATCCAACTATAATGGCCAGTGCAATCAGTTAAAAAAATTGTGAGAGACTCACCTTTTTACCACAGGTTCTTAAAAAATGTTTGCAGAATGTCCTTAAAAACGGCAGTGTGCTCCTGTAACTCTGACAAAATAGACCAAAATCAAATGTCTACTGTAGAGGACGCTGGTTCTCTGGAAAATACAGAGAATGAAGAATTATAGCCCCCGATCCATAGCTTTCTGGAAATGTGGCCCCTAAAACAATTTAGTTTAATATCCCTGGGGTTCACCTTAGACCAGGGGTGTCAAACGTGCGGCCCACAAACAGGTTTTATACGGCTCGCGTGAGGAGTTTTCCAAGTATTAAAATGAGCTGCATTTTTTTTTTTTAATGAAAGAAACTGCTGTTCTAAATGTGTCCACTGGATGTCACAATAGCAATTCTGTTAGGACTAGCAAGATGTGCAAAGTAAAGCGTGGCTGCGGCTCCTCTCCCTCGACCCAAATGAAACTTAAAACCTGCCGTTTTATGTCTTCTGCTTCGAACACATGGTTATTTGACACCCTTACTCCCCATAATGTCTCTGTCAAAAACAAGAAAACTTAACCCTCTTGAATAGTTATTACCTCCTTTTCTTATGGTTTGTTGAGTTAGCACTGGATGGATACGTGGACATGACAAAGGAGGTATTTGATATCTTGAAAAGTTTACATGTTTTGTTTTTGTTCAATCCCAGAAAGACTGTGACTTAAAGGCCTACTGAAACCCACTACTACCGACCACGCAGTCTGATAGTTTATATACCAATGATGAAATCTTAACATTGCAACACATGCCAATACGGCCGGGTTAGATTAGTAAAGTGCAATTTTAAATTTCCCGCGAAATATCCTGCTGAAAACGTCTCGGTATGATGACGTTTGCACGTGACGTCACGGATTGTAGCGGACATCTTGGGACACCATTGTGGCCAGCTATTAAGTCGTCTGTTTTCATCGCAAAATTCCACAGTATTCTGGACATCTATGTTGGTGAATCTTTTGCAATTTGTTTAATGAACAATGGAGATAGCAAAGAAGAAAGCTGTAGGTGGGAAGCGGTGTATTAGCGGCCGACTGCAGCAACACAAACACATAGCGGCTACGTCGTAGCCGGTGTTTCATTGTTTACATTCCCGAACGATGACAGTCAAGCTTTACCATTGGCCTGTGGAGAACTGGGACAACAGAGACTCTTACCAGGAGGACATTGAGTTGGATACGCATGCTTGTGGAGATGGGACAACAGAGACTCATACCAGGAGGACTTTGAGTTGGATACGCGGTACCGTGAGTACGCAGCTGCGGCTTTCAAACATTTGATCGCTTGCCCGTACGTGCGTGCCGCTATGTGCATGTCACGTACGTAAATTTGGGGAAATATATGTGCTGTATGAACTTTGCGGAGGTGAACGGTACTTTGGGCTGTGGGATTGAGTGTGTTGTGCGGGTGTTTGATTTGTATTGGTGGGTTATATGGACGGGAGGGGGGAGGTGTTTGTTATGTGGGATTAATTTGTGGCATATTAAATATAAGCCTGGTTGTGTTGTGGCTAATAGAGTATATATATGTCTTGTGTTTATTTACTGTTTTAGTCATTCCCAGCTGAATATCAGGTCGCACCCGCCTCTCACAGCATCTTCTCTATCTGAATCGCTTCCACTGCCCTCTAGTCCTTCACTCTCACTTTCCTCATCCACAAATCTTTCATCCTCGCTCAAATTAATGGGGTAATCATCGCTTTCTCGGTCCGAATCGCTCTCGCTGCTTGTGGCCATGATTGTAAACAATGTGCAGATGTGAGGAGCTCCACAACCTGTGACGTCACGCTACTTCCGGTACAGGCAAGGCTTTTTTATCAGCGACCAAAAGTTGCGAACTTTATCGTCAATGTTCTCTACTAAATCCTTTCAGCAAAAATATGGCAATATCGCGAAATGATCAAGTTTGACACAGAATGGATCTGCTATCCCCGTTTAAATAAGAAAATCTCATTTCAGTAGGCCTTTAAAGTGTAATCCTGGCTTTGTAGATACACTGCGACAACGTCTAATATCATTGTGTTTTTGAAGCTGCACCAATTTCCTCAGAGTTTTCAACAAACTTGGAAGTGTTTTGTCCAGAGGATTAGTTGTGATTTTTACATTTTCATAATGTGCTTGTTCTATTTTTGGCCAAAGTAAAAAACAACAACAACCTGGAGTTGTCTTTATTTTTAAGTTATCATGCCATGATTTTACCATTACGGCCCACTTGGGGGCTAAAATGAGTTGGACACCCCTGCTTTAAACTCTAATCACAAGGCACATATAGACAAAAGCTCATTAACGATCCCATTCAAACCAATTAACAATTTGTGTGCAGCGGCGGTGAACTCCCCTGCCATAATTTAATGTTTCTTCTTCCTACAAACCCTGCTAACAAAAAATAAAAACATCCTCCGCGGTGGAGGCAACTAGATAATGGCTTTTATTTATCTTCATGTCTACATAGTGACATCTTGGAATAATGTTCACATGATCATTACGGTTGCAGCCCTACACATGTGGTGGGCAAATGCTGTGTGTCACTCGAAAGGCTCCCGAAAACATCAGACCCAGGCTGCTTATTCTGTCTGGTCCGGTGTCTGGAAGTAAGCTGTGTGTGCCCACAGAACTGGCAGCCAGCATACATCCTCTCTGTCTCTCTCCTTCTCAGTTCATCCGCTAAAGGGATTTACTCTCTAGCCAGCAACAATAATGAATAGAAGCCTTTCGCATTGAATCTCAGGGGTAAATGCGCCAATCGGTGTGTGTTTCTCACACTCAAGAATGGGATTAGCAGCAGCTGTTTGCGAAGAAGAGGTGCTCATGTGTGTCCGGTGGTATGCATTGTGGTTGTCTACGACCATGCATTTAGCTCTTATGCATGGGTCAAGTTACCCCCATTGCAACATTACAGACTATACAGTATACACTACAGTATAATAGGGTTATCAAGATTTTCATATATATCTTACTGTATATTGTGCAGGCATCCATACTGTACATGCAGGTATATACTGTACTTAATTTAGTTCATATCAATGTGGTGCAATGCGGTCTACACCGTTCACCACTGTACATCAATAAGTACAGTGTTGCACAAGGACGTGTTTATGTCTGCATTGAAGCATATCAGAGACATGGTTGCACTGCACTTATTGACTCATTTACTGTTTTTTGAAAGTGGACCTGTCACTCATGCCGGTGAAATAGAACGGCCCACATGGTACAGTTAGTTGCGGTATCTGCAGCCACTTTCTGCTGAGTCAGAAGGCGTTCAGGATGGATGACAGCACTGTACTACACTGTGCTCAACACTCCCACCCTCCGACACATCTGCACACTGCATGGGGGTGACAGATGACCAAAAAAAAATAAACAGTGACAGGGAAGGTTCACGTCCATCACCAGGCTGAGTTTCCAGCGTGTTTCCATTACAAACTAGTGAGTGGATTGCTTCTTTTAGCCATTGTGGTGCTTCTGCTGTGAATTTGCATAATAGTCAGCAGCAGATTCTGCTTTGTCAGCACAATAAAACAACTTCTTAATTCTGTGCAGATGTGACATCTGCTGGCCAATTTTTTTCCCTCACAGATTGTTTTTTGTTTTAGCTACTTGGTAATAATTGCTGCCATTGGTAGTCCTGAGGCACAAGGAGGTTGTGTTTGAGAGGAACACATGGACACAGCATGGCATGCACTAGTTGATGGGCAGTTGGAATAAAACAAATGTGTCTAGTTGCTTCACTGGTGTGACAACATCTCATGTGTGACTGTTTCTGCCCTTTTCCATACAGAAAAACTGTACAACTCCACTGGAAGGGAGCTGAGGAGAGCCCTCTTTTCCCTCAAGCAGATATTTCAGGTAATTATTTCACCTTTTTCAGCAGCATATCATCTTGCTTTTACAGTACGCCTGAGTCTATGGCAGCTATTCTCAAACTGTGGTACGGGTACCACTAGTGGTACGCGGGCTCTAGCTAGTGCTTCACCAAAGAATTACTTCATTAAATATTGTAATGTAACAGTTTTATTTTCCTATATTCAAACACTGTTACTGTTCTAACTGTATGTAATATTACCAGTGTTGGGTTAGTTACTGAAAACCAGTAACTAATTACAGTTACTAGTTACTTTATTTCAAAAGTAACTCAGTTACTAACTCAGTTACTTACACCAAAATGTAATGCGTTACTGTGAAAAGTAACTATTTAGTTACTTCTTTTTTTATTTATTTTTTTTAAAGCTCCCATTAATGCTCCCATTAATGCTCAATAATTAATTGAACAAAAGATGCATTGTAGTCTCCTTATGTTCTTTAGAACTATCATTTTAGATCAATCACCAGATTACTTTTACAAACAGTTTTTAAAATCAACTAACACATATTCATGGCACTAGGAATGCCAGCAATGGCTATTTGACACTTCCTGCTCCCAGGACCAATTTCCTCAAACATACAGTCATGTATAGATGTACATCATTCTGGAATGGGTTGCCATCTCACATTAATCTCTCACAAAGTAAATTGTCATTCAAGACAGCTTTGAAGATACACCTATTGCATGACGTGAATTTTTAATACTGGTTTTAACTAGCTTTTTATCTTATGTTGTATTTTTCCATTGTATAATGTCTGGTAATGCATGTATTCTTTGTATTTTAATTTTGTATGCTCCTATATGGACCCCAGGAAGACTAGCAGTCGCCTTGGCGTCAGCTAATGGGGATCCATTCAATAAACAATAAACAATGCCCTTTCAGTACTGTTATTGCACTGGAGAATAATACAATGTGGGTTATACTTGTATAGCGCTTTTCTACCTTCAAGGTACTCAAAGCGCTTTGACAGTATTTCCACATTTACCCATTCACACACACATTCACACACTGATGGCGGGAGCTGCCATGCAAGGCGCTAACCAGCAGCCATCAGAGGCAAAGGGTGAAGTGTCTTGCCCAAGGACACAACGGACGTGACTAGGAAGGTAGAAGGTGGGAATTGAACCCCAGTAACCAGCAACACTCCGATTGCTGGAACAGCCACTCTACCAACTTCGCCACGCCGTCCCTGTTGATCAGCGCTAGGATTTTTCAAAATGGGGTCCCAGGTACCCCATCAAGTCATAAAAATGTGGTCCTACAGTAGATTTTTGGGGTCCCACTTTTTTGTAAGCGTTTTGAAAAAAAAAAAGATATGCTTATGCATTATCCTGTTGTATCTCACATTCTATATTGTGTTTTGGAAAAAGGTTGTCATAAACGTTACTTAATTCATTAAAAAAAGAAAACAAATTTGTATACATATGTAAATGTATTCAGTTATAAACATTCATTCACTTTATTCTTTCCTTCATGGATCTAAAGTTTACCGCTGCTGGTAGTTTTTGCTATGTTTTTATTTAATAAGTTGTAGGTGTATTTATTTCAGTATAAAAGTGTAAAAAGTGTTTTGCTTCGGTCATGAAATGGTGTGCCAGGGCATACATACATTTTATATTTAACACTTAAATCTGTGGAGTCTACATCAACTTCAGATCTATTTCTCATTTCAAAATGTTTTAGTTTTTTTTATGTTATTTTTTTGTTTGTTTGTTTTCCGGCCTTTTTTGTCAAACAAAACTATGTTTTTAATGGCAAACACACAAAATATGCAAAATCTTCCACCAAAAATATTTTTCAAAGTGGAATATTTGATGTGAAGTAATCGGAACCTTGGATAGGTTCCTCTCCAAACTCAGTTTGTAAACAATCAATGAGTCCATACAAAGCTAAGAGCCGGAGATTCAAGATATACACGGCGCACTTACCCGTGTAAAAAATTATCCAAGGAGGGTAATCTTAAACGATGGGTTAGTGTAGCTGACACAATCCTTAGGCTAAATAATTATTTGTTTAAGGAGTTATCCAGTTTAATGTAGACAGGGCCTTAGGCTTACTTCATACTGTATTTTAATGTTGGTCGTTATGGTGGTACTTCAACAGCCAAGTGTTTTCTGAGGTGGTACTTGGTGAAAAAAGTTTGAGAACCACTGGTCTATGGTAAAGCTGTTACAGAAGTCGTTTAGGCTCCTCCAGGGGGGAGAAGCCATCGTGATGAGCCCACTGTTGCACCGCTGTCTTCCTCCTTCCCATCTGAATGTTGGGCTTTATCAGAACATGCTCCAGCTCGGCTTTAAATAACAATGTGACTGACAGGTGAGACTCACAGGTGGTTTTGTCATCAGGGATGCAGGACAGGCTGCATTCCATAACTAGCATGGACCAGAAGCCTCACTTTAATTCACTTAAACTTCTGCTAAAATGTTCAAGGTGAGTCATATCCTCCTGACAGTTGGCGTCCTGTGCAGTGGACATTTGTGTTTTGCACTACAGGGCCATTTTTTTTAAACAAAAGTCTGACAAAAGAAATAGCCAAAAAAACAATATCCACTGCAAGGTACCCAGGAGGTTACACCAAGTGTACATAAGTATTAATAATAATGAATTGTCTTAGAAAGACACTTTTGGCAAGTCCTTCCTTTCAACAGTTTTTGGAATGCCATTTTTTGCACAAAGTAAGACTTATAAGGTCATGCTTGGATGAGTTTGGGGTGGAAGAACCTGACAGACCAGTCACCTCAACCCCATTAAAAACCTTTTGGATGATCTACAACAGGGGATCTTAATCTTTTTGACCCCTGGGCCCAACTTTTCCAACACAGAGGGACCCAGGGCCCACTTAAATATTAACACTAAATTAGGGACAAGCGATAGAAAATGGATGGATGGATAGTATTCTTACTCTTGATTTGAACCATATTTAATAATTATATCTAACCGTCTTACTGGGTACAACCTTGTTAAATACTATAAAACCATGTGTTAAGCTCCAAAAAATAGTTATTTAACACAAACCTTAGGCCTAGGTAAGGCTGATTAATAACCAAATATACTGCAGAAGAAGAGGCTTCTAAATAACTGACAAAAAATAATTTACATACAATTATGTTGTGCTAAAATAAACTACATTAATAATGAATGTTAATGAACTAAATAGTCAATAAAATACAAGTGCAAATGAAAACAGTTTTACCATATAAGTCATAGTTTTTGTGCTTAAGAAACTTCTCTATGACTTTAGCACCAGACTTCTTCTGTTTGTTTGATATTGGCATTACTGCCACAAGTGGTAGAAAAGTGTATTACAACTGAGTACTGCTGTGACCCATTCAGACCACAGCTAAGAATCTGATGTTTTTGGCGGCCCTCTATGGGGCTCTTGCAACCCAACAACCTATGAGCCTATGGTTAAGGAACACTGCTCTACAGTACAACAGGGATTGTGAGCCAGGCGTTCCCAGGTCCAACACTCTTCGTGTCCTCCTCCCTATTTTGTTTATATTTTCACTTCTGAAGACAAGGTGCCCTAATATGTATTAACAACGCTCACCTAATAAATGGGAGGGCAACACTTGAAGACGGATCTTTGCTCAACTATAGTAAAATAGAGTTGCGCAGTATAGACAATATATAATCTAAATGATATACATTTGGCCAAAGATAGAGCTTTTAATACTACCGTTACTGTGACGATCTGTCACACTCACGTCGGGTTGTGTTTCCTTGGTTGGCGTTTATTTCCTGTCAGCGCTCTTATTTTGGTTCCATTTCCTGCTTGTCTCCCTGAGCGCTATTCTCCTTCACCTGCTGCTGATTGGCAGCCTGGCCACACCTGTTGTCAATCAGCTGGCTGCTATTTATGCCTGCCTCGCCCTCCAGTCAGGGCTCGATGATTGGTTTCCTGGTATCCTGTTTCCCTGTCTCCTATTTCCTGGTTCCTGTTATCCGATTAAAGTCATGTTTTCCTGGACTACGCCTGCCACCAACAGTTACATCGTAATAATGCATGTTGATGACACATTCTAATGGTAATTTGACAGCGACAAGTGAACGGCCGCCTCCTCAACGCAATGTAGCATCTTTGCGAGCGGCTAATGTCCCTCCACAGTGCAAAGCCACTTTTAAGTCAGTAATCCTCGTCTTCAGGGCGGCAAACAAACTGTTTCTTACCAGTGTTACTGGAGGATGAACAATAACTAAACATGCTACACTACCCACTGTAAGAAGGCATGTTAACCGCAAGTTAGAGCTTCTAAACGGAATCAAAGGAGGGCGAATCGATACAAATATTGACAGTAACGATACCAAGTATAGTATCAGCTCATTGTCGATACTACAGTGGTTAGATCAATAGTTTTATTTCTATTATTAGATAGACAGTTATACTTGAACAACAGGTGTCGCTCTTTTGCATTTTAACCCTTTTTACACCACAGTAGAGTGAAACCATTCTTACCTGAGCATGCCCTTCTCTTCATAGAGTATACATTGTTGGGGCTTGGGCACCCCTATCAACAAGGATTTGTTAGTCGCTTCATAAAATTCAAATTTACACATTTGTTTTTTTCGGTAAATAATGCAGATAAATAACCCTAACAGCACTGGATAAAGAGAGGTTTTTAACTGATTTTTCACATGTTTAAGGACATTAAAAATCCATTGATTTAATTTTCACCGTGGTTATATTCTTTGTGTAACGAAGAAACAACACGTATCAGTATTTTGTGTATTTTGTTACATTTTAATTTACAAAATATTTTTTTTAAATGAGTTGGAATTAAAGTTTGTTAAAAAGTCAGACTCAACAAATGATTGAAATATGTGTTTGTTGAAGCCCTATTTCATGGTCATTTATACAGTATATTGTGTGACAATACAGCAACACAACCAATGTTGTAATGGAAAAATACTCAAACTGGTCAGTCAGTATTAATTCCACCAATGAAGTCATTGTAAACAACAATGTGTGGGTTTCACACCAACAGCTGAATCGCAATATTTCAAAGTGCATGCAAATGTAAACAAAGCTGCCAGCCTCTCACTATATTTCAAATACCGGAGGCTAATAAAAAACTACATCAGGAGGTTTCCTACAGCCAAATGCTAATGTTTGTCTGCACAATTAGATACACTGTCGGTTATTTGCTTTTGTTGAACACACGCACGCAGAGACTGTAGGAATAGAGGCGTGAATCGGAGCACTTTCATTATGTTTAATTTAGTTCCTCACATGGTGTGTCGTGAGGCATGTGGAATCCTTTTTTATTTTTTTTATTTTTTTTTTACCAAATACTGTAAACTGCAAATTCATACGTAAAGTGTGACAGTATTGACTACTACTTTACATCTTGCTCCCTCCTTCCATTTCCAGGATGACAAGGACCTGGTGCACGAGTTTGTGGTGGCCGAGGGACTGACGTGTCTGATTAAAGTGGGAGCTGAAGCCGACCAGAACTACCAGAATTACATCCTCAGAGGTACATGACCCTCAGAAGTGGACAGTGCAGCGCCAGAGCTTGATCAGTTCAGCACTTTTCTTCTGTTGAATGTATCCACAGCCACGTGTTGTTACCATGGAAACTGGTAAATCGGCTGTATAACCCCCACACACCAATGTTTCGGTCAAGTTTAGAGTTTTTTGTTATTTTATCTGTCCCATGGTAGTGAGGGTCGGGGTAGGGGTAGTCCTAAAACCTGATATTTTCTCACTCCCCTCATTATTTGGCATTATGTCTTGTCCTCAGTTTTTGTTAGTAATCCGTTCCAAAAGGTCCGATGAATGCCAAATTGTCCAAAAAAAAACCTAAAAAATGTTCTCAAAAACAATAATCCAAATTCACTGACTACAAAAAAACAGTGGGAAATCACAAAACATGAGGAATTAAATGTATAAATGATCATTTAACATCACTTTTACCTTTATTGAAGACCTTTTTTGGTGAAGAGGACAATGAGTGTAGAGCAGACCTGGGCATTGTACGGCCCGCGGGCCGCATCCGGCCCTTTGCGCATCCCTGTCCGGCCCGCGTGAGGCCAATCATAAATTACAAAATAAATTTTAAAAAGTATCTATGTCGAGTGTGCAATACAACGGTGCTGCTTTTGTTTTGAAAAGCGTTATTTGTATTACTTCCGTGTGGACGTATGCGCGTGTGCGATTGTGAGTGAATTGAACGGCGCAATTACAAATTACAAAATAAAGTTTAAAAAACATCTATGTCGTGCGTGCAATACAACTGTGCTGCTTTTATTTTGAAATGTGTTATTTATGCCGTATGTCCGGAGGGAACCTGTGAGGGAAGGTGCATAGAGACAAGTGATGAGACGCTAAAAAAAGAAAAGTTGATGAGGAATGGCGTGTTTCCAACAAGAGATGGACTGCCAAGTATTTCTTTACATAAATTAATGGTAAAGCCGTGTGCTTAATGTGTGGTACACAGGTTGCTGTGTTTAAATATCATTTTAATCGCCACTACACGAAGAAACACGAGGGAAAATACCGGAATGTGTCTGATGAAGCGCGCGCAAGGGAGGCTGATGCGTTGATGGTAAAACTGCAAACCCAACAAGGACTTTGTGCCATATTTCACACCCCCAGAGATGCAGCCGTCAGGACAAGTTTCGTCATTTCTCACAAAAGCGCCAGAAAAAGTAAGGCGTTTTCTGACGGAGAGTTTATTAAGGAGTGCTTATTGGACTTTGTTGCGCTGATAATGCCCGGAGACAGGACTGTTTTTCGCTAACTTTGGATGAGAGCTCTGATGCAGTCAATTAAAGAGACAACCACAGGTAATGACTTGTTCACAGAGGTAAATGCGTGTTGGGACACGCTGGCAGGTGTGACAATCCAATCCAATCCACTTTATTTATATAGCACATTTAAACAACAAAATGTTTCCAAAGTGCTGCACAACAATATTACAAACAATATTCAAATATTATCCTTAGCTCCACCAATGACTGAATAAAAAGAAAAAACAATTACATATAAAACCAATATAAAAAACAATATAGAATAGATATGATTAAAAACTATTTTTAACAACGGATGGTTGTCCAAATCTGATGGGGAAAAATGTTGGATAATGCAGGATAAAGTGACCTTAAAAAGCAATCTGCTTTTGTATAAAGTTAAGTTAGGTTAAATGAAATTATTATTATTATTATTAATTATTATCATCATTATTATTTATCTTATGGTATATCAAAAATAATATTGAGCAAAATTTAATTGAAATATTGTCGTGTGGCCCTCCAGCAGTGCTCGGGTTGCTTATGCGGCCCCCGGTGAAAATTAATTGCCCACCCCTGGTGTAGAGGAAGGAGTGTGCAGTAGGTGTGACCCGCCTTTGTACTTTGCAACAAGTTCTTTCTAAGTTTCAATAGTGTTTCTCACTTTCTCTATCAAAGTGCTGGCACTCGCAACGTTCTTTGGCCTCACGGTGGATTATTATTCAGTCGTACTTAATGGAAAAAAAGTCATAGAGACTGAGTCACCAACGCGTAGGATTCACTCTGTTTGGGCAACATTTTGGGAAAAAAATCCCTCTAAATTGGAATCACACAAAAAGTGAGGCGTAACAATTATGTAATATTATTATTTAAATTTTTATTTGACTTTCCTTGCATTTTTGGGTCCCTAATTCCAACTCATATTGTTGATGCTTTTTGTGTTTATTCACTTTAAAGGTTGATTCATTAAATTTGTTCTGACTTAATAAATGTTGGCTACCCACGTCAAACAATACCAAAGCATCAAATCACAAGGTTAATGCATTTTAGTGTGAGCTTGCATGCACTTTTGCATGCCTCTGTTTGCGGGATTTTGCAGTCTGGCTAAGTTTTGAAGTCACAGCGAGATGGACTTACTTATTTGAACATAAAGTCAAGCTCTTAGCCTGAGAGGGACTAACTCATCTCCCTTTGCTTGAGGCTATATGGAAACAAAAATGTTAAAAGTATTACTTTCATCTAATCTTGGCATGTGCATATTAACACAGACTTGTCATTTTTTTTGTGAATTGATCGACTGTGCAGGAGTACCTAATGTTGTGGCCGAGTAAATCTATATCATGTTTATTTTCTACCGTGTCTCGGAAAAAAATAGCGGTGACGTCTTTGAGGTGTAAATTTAAAAAGTGTACATTTTCAAAAGATGAATTATGATACTTGAGGAGATGGTGGCGCGTGGTTTAATTTGCAATCTCGGAACGCCTCCACAATCAAACATCTTGCAGACAGACTAAAAAAACTGAGGAATGTTAAGCAAAATGTACACCAACGCATATCCAATACATTTTATCTGGACCACAAGGAAGTGTCTAACCAGTGACCTTATCTAAATGTGCGAGGCACTTCTGTTGGCCCCCTCGTGCAGGTTATAAACATGAACAGGACCCCTGCTTGGACTACCTTCTTGATGTTCCCGGCTTCATTTGAACCTCTGATTGAACTATGGCGAAGGAGGAGGTTTTGGAGGAGATGCTGGTGTCATCGTGCGATGAATGATGAGATCACTTCTCATATCTTTTCACTCCCCTTTCTGATCAAAACACCCTTATCACACGCTCCTTTCTCCTCCTCATGTTTCAAAATCACTATGAGAAATGTACGACCCTCACAGAAGAGCCTTTTACTGATTTGACTCCTTTACCACATTTCTCCTGACTGGTCACACCGTTTTTACAGTGTTTTTATGACGTAGATAATAAAAAGAGGCTTCACCGCACATCTTAAAATAAATAAATAAATATGTCAGTCAGCTAAAAACATGTGCGTTGTAAGTTTGATCATTTTGGGGGGGGGTTTATCGGAGAACAGACTAACCAAGACATGACATTGCTGTTAAAATGTTAGTACGCCTGCTATCATAGCTATGCTTTACCAATGTCCTCCTCTCCCACTCTTTAATGTTATATTATTGTATGTGATTAAAGCATATATTATATTTTCGACAAGTTCAAAGTTACAGTGTATACTGTATGTAAAAAGTGGATTAAGTGCACAATAGTGCTTGTTGGAGAAACACTGCGTGGACAAACACAGATCGTTAGCATTAAAGCCACAGACACACAAAACAGTGTGTTCCAAGTTGTGCTCACTAAATGAACTTTTAAAACTTCAAATTGTCTCAATTTCAGCATCAAGGCGATATTTTGGTCAGCATACTTTAAATACGCCATAGTGGGACATCTTAAGATTTTTAGCGTGCATTACCTCCATCTTTGGCTTCTTAACAGAAATGATAATGGCATTTTACAACTTGTTTATTATGAGACCTGTTTTCTAATTGTATGTAGTACCGTATTTTTCGGACTATAAGGCGCACTTAAAATCCTTACATTTTCTCAAAAATCAACAGTGCGCCTTATAACCCGGTGCGCCTAATATATGGAATAATTCTGGTTGTGCTTATTGACCTCGGAGCAAATTTATTTGGTACATGGTGTAATAATAGTAGTAGATAGTAGTCACACATAAGAGATACGTGTAGTTGGGAGAGTGGCTGTGCCAGCAACCTGAGGGTTCCTGGTTCAATCCCCACCTTCTACCATCCTAGTCACGTCTGTTGTGTCCTTGAGCAAGACACTTCACCCTTGCTCCTGATGGGTCCTGGTTAGCGCCTTGCATGGCAGCTCCCGTCATCAGTGTGTGAATGTGTGTGTGAATGGGTGAATGTGGAAATAGTGTCAAAGCGCTTTGAGTTCCTTAAAAAAAAAGGTAGAAAAGCGCTATACAAGTATAACCCAACCCATTTGAAAATAAAGAACATTACACACAGCGCTCCAAAATCTGTCAAAATGTTTTAGTATGACTTTGAACCTGCACCGCTTGATGGATTGTCGGCCCATTACGGCTACTGTAGTCAGAGATACTAGTATTACTACGGTGTGTGTATAAGGACCGCAAAATGGCACCCATTAGCAGACATCTGACGTTTTGTTTCACAATAATATGCAAAACCAACTTTTCTTACCTTCTGGTACCTGCTGATGTGTATTTGAGATCTGCATAAGTCCTGAAAATTTGCGCACGTCCGCCACTGAAGTCCGTGGCGATAACGTAATCAATAAGCTTCTTCTTTTTCACTATCTTCTTGTTATGGGGCATTCACCCTCTGCTGTGGCCATTTCTAATATAAAGTAGCGTAAAGTTGTAACTTATATCTCTCTTTGGAAGCGCTAAAAACTACCGGTGTAGTGAGTTTACATTATTCACCCACGGAACTTTAGTTATTAGAGAGTTCCGGTCGGACGGTTTTTCACGGGAACACATTTCCGGTGTTGCGCTAGTGAGCCACGGATGAGGAGATGCTGCTCCGTTGTTGATTTAAGTAAAGTCTGAATGTCTTTAAAACAGTTAGCTCCATCTTTTGACACTTCTTCCACTCCCGTCCTTGCACGCTACACCGCTACAATAAAAATGACGGGGAGAGGACGCTGTTGAAGGTGAGCCACGTAAATAAGACCGCCCACAAAACGGCGCATTCTGAAGAGACGCTCAGAAAGCGGCTTGAAGATGATCTGTAAAACATAATCCATGCAACATTTTGACCAACGAACCACCATTACATGTTATGTAGACCACAAGGAAGTGTTTTACATTTACAAAAAAAATCATAATATGACCCCTTTTAATGCGCCTTATAGTCCAGTGCGCCTTTTGTATGAAAAAAGACCTTAATAGACCCGCTCATCGGCAGTGCGCCTTATAGTCCGGTGCGCCCTACGGTCAAGAAAAAACGGTATATATAGTTTATATTGTATTACCAACAACAATGTTTTTATGCTTTTTAATTTGAAAATGGTGTCACGTAAATGACCCACAAGAGTGAAACACTGGGCCAATTCTCAAAAGAAGGAAAGACAGCCTTGCACTTTTCTGTCTGGAGAGCCTTTGAAAGCCCCTCCATGAATCAATAAAACTATCATGAAAGATGGAAAAAGTATTCACACTTGCACCCAGTGAGCATTCATTTTACAAGGGCACGTTCCCAGACTTCACTCCTTGGAACAATGCCATCTTACTTCACAATCTGCACCTCCATCTTGCATTTGTTTTTTCTTTTTCTCAGTTCTCGTTGCTCTCTTAGCCCTGGAGGTGTCTGTGACCAGTTAGTGCAATGATGTGGGTTTGTTCCTTCTTGGGGGCCCCTCACACCTGGCTCAAAGGGCTTGCAGACCGGGATTTAACTTGCTGGAGGCCTGCACTTGTGGCCCAGGGGGGACCTCGTATGCCTTCATCACCCCATCAATGCAAATGGGAGTGAGCTCACTCTTTCTGAGGCCCCTTTTTGTCATCTGGTCCAGCTACTTTGCACACAGCTCTGCCGCAAGGCCAGAAATAAACAGGAGCCCGCGAGGTCATCAATGCATCAGCAGACATTTTTAGATCTATGGATGATAAACAATTAGGGGTACTGTATGCTGCATTGTTATGTCGAACTGAAATACAGTGCTACCTCATAAGCCAATCTATTGTACGCTCGTTGACCCAACTTTTTGAAACAATTATTCCCATAAGAAACCATGACAATAGAAATGTATATTATTCTAAGGTCAACTGTGGCCATTATAAAACCTTCATTAATTGTACTGGCAATTTAAAGTGACTTTCTAACATTTTATTGGCCTCAGCTAAATTGCACACAGAAAATTAACGAGCCACCAGGTTGGAAAATTCTGTGAATGGAAAAACAATAATGAGGCCACCAGCAGAGAGTCTCATCAAAACTAAATAGCTAAATGCCTACGATGAAACACAGGGAAAGAAACTACAAAATAAGAGTCCCAAAAAACGGAAACATAAGAAAAACCAACCTGCCATGTGACATCTTTAAAGCATCCAAGTTACACAAGTTATTTTAACGACTGCAAAATATAACATGTTCTAAATTTCCTTAGTTTTGACAGTTTTCTTGTTTGTGCTTGTATTGTTGATCCAAAGACAATGTAGAGCCATTTTATTTTGTCTGTTTGATTCCTTGTAACCAAAACCCGGTTCCATAATGGCAATGGTGCCAACATGAACAGCAGTAAACAGACCCAAAAACAAAGTAGATATTTGTGCCTTATTTCGGTGCAAAATTAATGCTGACTCAACCACTTGCAACAAGTACTTCTTGCTGATATTGTACAAATAACAGCCTGAAACAATGTAGCATCCCAACAGAAGCACACTGTGTCTGCCACATTAAAAAAATGTACTACTGACCTTAACGCTCCAAGAGCAGCCATTATGCACCAATGACGGTTCTGGCGATTATTAACACCTGGAATTATGAGCATTGACAAAAGGAAGTCGTTTTTTGCACAATCTCTATGTTCCGTAATTCTGCAATAATTACGACAATTTGTTGTAGATTTAATTACTTATTTATGAATGTATAACTAGTTATTTCCTTTATATAATTGAATTATTTAAATTGCTAGTATGTTCAACTTGAATGTCACAAAATTCCATAAAAATGTAAAGGTAATTTATTTTAATTTTTTTTTCCACAAATTTGCATGTTTTCCATTTCTTAAGTACTGGTTCAGCCACCGTTTCAGCACCTGTACTGATTTGGTACTGGTTTAGGTAAAGCAGAGGTTCTTAAACTGGTTGACCTCATAGCCCAGCTTTTCCACTACAGAGGGGCCCGCTCAAATATTTATGGTAAATTAGTAATCTTACTCTCGGTTTTAGTTGTATTCAATAATTATATGTAACCTACTTACAGTTTAACAGGATACATTTTGAAAAATCATTTGAAAGCATGCGTTAAGCACAAAGATTATTATCAGGGTTTAGGTCAGGCTGATCACAAAAATAAATACTAATTAAATATACTGTCAAAGAAAGGACTGATAAAGTGCTAAAGTAAATACATTCTAACTAAAGTAATAATAGCAATAATATATGTTTCCTAAATAAACTTTCAATGAAATTAAATGCAAAAGAAAATACAGCTTCACCACTTTAGTCATAAATTTTGCGCCTTAGAAAATTCTCAATGACTAACTCCAGTTTGCTTAAAAATGTCATTACTGTCACTAGTGGTGGAAAAATGTACTACAACTGAGTACTGCTGAGCCACATACGGACCACAGCTGAGAAACAGATATTTTTTGGCGGCCCTCTAGGGGGCGCTTGCAGACCAATAACGGGCTTAACTATTCACCCATCATTTTACAAGATAATTAATATGACCACAACGAAGCACAATATTCATATTTTACGAAGGGACCAGATCCCAATGAATCAACGGTATACTGCTTTTATATTTTCTCCTAAATGGAATGGACCCAACTTTTCAATTATTTTTTTCCAAATATTTTTCTATTTAAGCTTATGTATAATGATCAAAACTAAAACAAATAGTGGAGTTTTTAATATACGGTGAAGTATCATGGTATTTTTTTGGCATTTACTGTGAAGGGAGAAAAAAAATTAGTCGCTGCATTAAAAACTGAGCAGCATGAGACAGACCAACCAATTACTGCCAACTTGAAGCAATTATGTGTTTCTTTGAAACAGCTTGTGTTGACGGTCTTCAGCATGACCTATGTTTTTACTGACACTTTCTCTACTTATTTTATTAGCACGTGTTTTTGCATTTCAGAACAGAACCCAGGAAAAACGCTCTTACGGAGTCCACTTGACATTTTTAATCCATGGAGAATGATGGGAAATCTTTTAAATCCTATTATGAGGGGGAAACTGCATGCTGTATTATGTTGTACAATAAAAGAGCTGAAAGGCAAAGTTGTAACGTGCACATTTTTTTTGTGTGTGCATTAGTTTCAGTCTTGCTTTCCATCCCAGCGTCTCTATTGTGCTCCCGTTTGAAGGTCTGCTGCCTTTAATGACATGCAGGTTACAACGCTGTAAGTTGAAGCCCCTTAAAGAGGGAATAGAAGATGCTTTTGTCAAGTGCTTCATGGCCTCTTAAAGTGCCGGGTACCTCGACAACAGATACAAGTGCTGAAGAAATACAAGACTTTTGTATCATGGCTACTCTATACAAAGATTTTCTGTGTAGACCACAACATTTTATGCTGTTTTTGTTTTTTAAAACAGACCTCTGTCCAACTGTCCAACAAATCTGTCATTTGGAAATATATTTTTGTTGTATCAAAAAAAAAAAAAGTTAAAAAAAACACTGCCAGGACCTCCAAAAAGTGTTAAAGTTATCATTAGAATAAAGACGACATATTTAAAAAAATAAAAAAAAAGCAAAATACAGGACAGTCTCTTATCTTGTAAAATATTTTATTATTTACGCCATGTAAATGTTATTTACTCAGCATCAATGCTTTTCAGCCATCCGGCTTGCATCAAGGGGTCAAATGTTTGTTGTTTGTTATAATAATAATTATTATTATAATACATCACATTTTTATGTGACCCACACCTAAAACTGCTGTTTACTTTCTGCTGAACACAACACCCAATGTGCCAAAATATTGCAAAACTGTATCTACTCATAATGTAACTGACAATTAAAAGGTAATAATAATGAAAATGTAACATTGACCTATTTTCGCCCCATTCATTTGAATGTTGGAAAGTTGGATATTACGCCACTCGATAGTAATAACTTCTAAAATACCATATTTAACGAATAAAACTTGGCGTCTGTGTTGCTATGGTAATTGCTTTGCTACACTTGCAATAATAAACACATGCAACCACAAAAGCGAAAAGCTCAAAAAAGTCCAGTCAGCTTTATATTAAAGCAAACTTGGCCAGTGAGCACACCAGCAGGTCTCCTCACTCATCTTTGGACTGACGTTTGCATCAACCTGATCACTGACATTATAACAACCTACCTGCCTTTCAGGTAACCATCCGCTGTTAAATGAGCCATACCGTATTTCCTTGAATAGCCGCAGGGGCGTTAATTAATTTAAAACCTCCTGTCACTCCTGCGTTTACCGGAAACCGGCGGGATGGCCGTGCATGCGGTAATTATTTTAAAACCTCTTCTCACTCCGGCGTTTACCAAAAGGAATCCATAAAATTTAGGCGTGCGCTTTGAGTGTGATGTAAGCATACCATCATGAAAAGCACATTTAATTAAAAAAAACGTTATTATGGTCTTACCTGTACTTATAAATGGAGTCCATCTGCAGCTCCTTCTGACCAAAAGCATAGATAACTTGTGTATAGAAGTCTTCATTATTTTCTTTTTTTCTGTTTTAAAAGTCTCTGTCTCGATGGAGATATTCCTTTAATTATTACCTCCTGCTTCCATTGAAAGTCCAGTTTAGAAAACTGTTTTTAGATACCGGTATGTAATCCTCCATGTTAGAAGGAAGAAAAAAAATCTCTTGCTGCGTGTGTTCACTTCTTCTGCAGTACCGGAAGTCGCAAGAAGGATCACTAGCGCGGCAGCGCCCTCTACCACCAGGAGGCGGGAGTCATTTAATGACTTATACAGTATTTCACACACGCAGCTACGGTATATTAATAAAACATAGCTGCTTACTGTTCTCTTTAGCATACTGTACCGGTATTCAATAGCTTGGACCTTAAATCCTACTGAATAGCTCTTTATCTTTTTTCCTTTGTGCGATTGTAAACTACTGAAAGCAGCTTCCTCCATTTTGAAAATGAGGACAGATGCGTCACTCGTGACGTAACGAATTTGACCCGGTGGAAGTTCTAGACATATGCTAAATATTTTGCGAAACGAGTTTGACCCGGTGAAAATTATAGACATGCGATAATAAAATTAATATTTTGCGAAACGAATTTGATTCGGCTTCAATAATAAACCAGCGATAAGGCCAAGCATGCGTTAATTATTTTGAGAAACGAGTTTGACCCGGCAGTAATTCTAGACGTGCGAATACTATATTCCCTGCGCCAATTCAAGGAAATACGGTATGTAATAATCTGGACAGAAATGGTACTGCAATCACGGTCAAAATTTTGTAGTGCCCTCCCTCTCTCCTTGACTGAGGTTGCCAGATGCGCAGCCAAATCCAGCTCGATCGACTGGGCGACTCCAAGGAACTTCAAACTTCCACTGCCTCTTACTAGGGGTTGAGGTGCTGGGACCATAATAGCTGAATAGACAAGAATGTTGTCAATGACAAATCTCTAACCAGCACATTGTACACAGAAATGAGGCTATTTTCAGGAAGAACTATGTCATGCCTGCGTATAATATCACAACAAATGGCAATCACATGGTTATTGTCAGTACTATCAGAAAACAAAGACTAAAAGGAACTACAATCAACGCTAGCAATGGTTATACTGGTGAAAATAAGTAGAGCAAATGTACGCCCAAAACTAAAGAGGAGACATTTTACCAAGGTATGCTTATAGCCTACTGTTTCAAACGTTTCAGATTGCCATATAACTTGGTACATGTAGTCCACAATATGCAAACATAAATGAGGAATTGTTTTATCATGTGATTTGGCTGTCTCCATACATTCACATTGCCATATTGACAGCCGCGCTAATGTTGGAACCCATTTCCTCAGTGTGTCAGCATATTGAGAAGGAAATATGCACTGACAATACCCAAAATATATATTGCCCTGTCAGTTCGAATTCACATCGACATACAGGCTAAAGGGAATATATTTCCCCCGTTAGCCCATTCATGCCAACCCTCCCGGTTTTAGCGGGAGACTCCCGGTATTCAGCACCTCTCCCGATAACCTCCCAGTAGAAATTTTCTCCCGACAAACTCCCGGTATTCAGCCGGAGCTGGAGGCCACGCCCCCTCCAGCTCAATGCGGACCTGAGTGGGGACAGCCTGTTCTCACGTCCGCTTTCCCACAATATAAACAGCTTGCCTGCCCAATGACGTCATAACATCTACGGCTTTTAGAGAGTAGAGTGCACAACTGCGCACACAACAAGGAGACGAAGCAGAAGAACGAGGAAGTTACAGACATGGCGACGCCGTCGACGAGCAAGATGAAGAAATACGCTTGCAAGTTCCAAAACGAATGGAAACAAGAATTTCAGTTCATCTAGGACAGTTCGAAGGGGAAGAGGTATGTTGCCTGTACATTTTGTAGAACAGACTTCTCCATTGAACACGGTGGCCGAAATGATATACTCATTCATGAACGGAGAAGTTAAACAGGACAATACTGCCATCTACTGGATAGCCTCCGGAACACTGAAATTCAAGTATTTATTGTATTTATATGTATAATAAAATAAATAAATATATATATATATATATATATATATATATATATATATATATATATATATATATATATATATATATATATATTAGGGCTGGGAATCTTTGGGTGTCCCACGATTCGATTCAAAATCGATTCTAGGGGTCACGATTCGATTCAAAATCGATTTTTTTTTTCAATTCAAAACGATTCTTGATTCAAAAACGATTATTTATTTATTTATTTATTTTATTTTTTTGAAAACAATACACAACAATACCATAATAATGCAATACAATTTAATTTTGGAGTTCTGAACTTGTAATTTCTTGCAGTGTTTATTAAGTGGGAATATGTCACATTTGTCCCAATTAACGTTACACCCTGATAAACAGCCATATTCAGTGATGACATTATTGATATAAAGAAGACAGGAGTTAACATGTGACAGGTAAAAAAAATTATGTCGTCACAATACATCGATAGCTTATTATACTGAGAGACAATATTTATACCATGAATATTATTTTCACTTCTTATTTTTGCAGCTAAGGGTTCAATAACCAAATTAAATAATAATCCAGATGCAGGGCATCCCTGTTTTACTCCTCTTTTTAACAAAAAAGGTTCTGAAATATGATTATTGGTTTTGACTGATGCCATGGGCCTTGTATAAAGCATCTTAATCGATTGTATAAAATTATCTCCAAATCCAAATTTACGTAATGTGCAAAACATAAATAACCAGTTTATGCGGTGGAATGCCTTCTCCGCATCAACAGTACATACTGCTGTGGGATAAGGGAGACTTCTAGCATAGTAAATAACATTAAACAATTTCCTTGTATTGTCTGAAGATTGTCGACCTTCCATGACGCCAGTTTGGTCAGTATGAATTAATTTTCCTATTACATTTGATAATCGTGTGGCTAAAATTTTTGCCAAGATTCAAAAGGATTCTCTATTCATTCAATACATAGAATTTCAGCAGGATCTACCCCAGTCGGCTGACATGAAAGCAGAGTAGTAGATTTTTGTAAAAAGCTTTTATAATTGTAAAGGACAATGTTTTGTCAACTGTTTGCAATGATGTACATTTGTTTTAACTATTAAATTAACCAAAAATATGACTTATTTTAGCTTTGTGAAAATATTGGACACAGTGTGTTGTCAAGTTTATGAGATGCGATGCAAGTGTAAGCCACTATTGTTCTTTTTTATTTTAATGTCTAATGATAATGTCAATGATGGATTGCATTGTTATGGTATTGCTGTGTATTGTTTTGTTGGATTGATTAATAAAAAAAAAAAAAAAAAAATAAAAAAAAATATATATATATATTAATTTTTTTTTTAAAATCGATTTTTTAAAAATGAGAATCGATTCTGAATCGCACAACGTCGGAATCGCGATTCGAATTCGAATCGATTTTTCCCCCACCCCTAATATATATATATATATATATATATATATATATATATATATATATATATATATATATATGAAATACTTGAGTTGGTGAATTCTAGCTGTAAATATACTCCCCTATTAACCACGCCCTTAACCACGCCCCCCACCCCCCACCTCCCGGTATCAGAGGTCTCAAGGTTGGCAAGTATGCGTTAGCCTGTATGTCGATGTGTCATTGACCGGGCTAGCATGCTAAGCATTCGTTGCACGAACATACTAGCTTTGTTAGACAAGATCATAGACTGTATTGGACAATATAGTTTACATACAAAATGTCCAATTCCATTTATTACAACTAATGAGAAAACGTAAATGTCTGACTTACCTATCAAGGAGATAATTAGCAAGTTTGGCATCAGATAAAAAAATCTTCTCTGCCTTCAATCGTCTCTAAATACTCGTTTTGTTCCTGGCTTTGTCATGAATAAGTTGAGAATCGTAACAACGCCTTTTAGATTTACTTAGGTCTGACATGTTTAGTAACTTTACCAGTGGCAGTAGCTTGATGAAGAGGGCAGTGCGTAACTGGCAACCTGGATGTGACACACTCACGGACTTTCTAATTGGTCCAACAGTAGACAGCGGGACATCAAAATGAAAACAATAACAAGATTTCGGGGCTGTTAATGTACTTTTGAAATGAGGATATCCCAGCTGAACTACTACTATCAGTTATAGAGGTATTCGAAAATAAAATGATATATTAAAAGTTAAAGGAGCGTGTGTGATTAAAATAAATGCTGTGATTTATATGGGTATATACATTATACACAATCATTTTTTTGTGATTTATCGCATGGGTTGTCACGTTAATGTTGACTGCCCTAATTGTTATATATTAGATTAATTACCATTTATATTCCCAGTAGCATAGATCCAATATGTACATTGTACACTATTGATTCCAACTCTAACTCAAAACACTTGTATCTCAGATCAATGTCGGCCATTAAAATGCATTTAAATTAATTCAATTGTTGTTTCCCCCCAAAATCAGCACAATTTTACCATGTAACATGCCTTTCAAAAACAAACTGTCATGTAATAAAAATGTTTGAATGAATGAATAGAACATACTACAAACAGTTATAGTAGTGTTATGAAGTATAATAATACAGCATTTAATTTGGGAACGGATTTTTGCGGTATCTTTTACCAGCTGCTTTTCCGTCATGTAACAATAGGAATTGTTACTGTTATGTTGCACACGGACGTCTTTGAGTGACGGACCAAAGAGGTCAAAGTTGACGGCAAGCGATATGTATGTCTGTGCACAAGACCCAGTGAGGAAAGGTTAATGCTTGATTGCCCAGTTTGTAGAGTCAGGAGACAGAACGAACTGACACATTATTGGCAGCTTCTCCATATTCTCATAGATAAATGTCTGCCATTTGGATTGGCGCCCTTGGCTTGCGTGCAGGCCGGATCCCTCTCCTAGTCTTGGCTTGGTCGTGTTTTTAACGTATCTTCTTTTACTCTGCGCTCTCATTTGCACTCACTCTCTCAGTGCTTATGTTTGGAAGACAGGATTGTGTCGATCTCTAGTTGTGGGCTGTGGACGATTCCTACTCCAACCAACAGCTGGGAGGCTTGTAGCTCAAAGTTATGCTCACAATGTGAAATACTCCTAAGTTGAGGCACCACTCTACTTTGATGCCAAAGATCATCCATGTTGACATAACGGCGTTTTTGATGTGCTCAAGCCTTTTTGACATCAGACTGATTGTTTTTGTGCAAGGTACCCCGACAAGAGTTTTCATACACTTGACAGAGTGTAACACAATCCGCTCCTTGCTGGTTTGACCATTTGGTGAGAATTAAGTGAAAGTCCAGGTGTGGCTGTCTTTAACGTGCTGCTGGAAGCTGTCGTCGGAAACACTGTGTATTGTGTCGTCTGGCCGTGTTACTGCCTGGCTGCTCCACAGAGTCGCAGCCTTTTTACTGTGGCACGTCGGCTGCATGAACACATGTGCACACTGGTTGTTAATGGGAGCTGTGAGCTGTACTCTCGCTGCATGCAAAAATGATGAACGGGAGCAGATAAAAGAGGACGGAGATGCAATCTCAAGAGTATGATAAAGGAAAAGGGAGAAAAAACAGGTATGGCTGACACATGTTCAGTATGAGGATACACTTTTACTGTACTGTATAAGAAATCCTGGAATGTTCTGCCGCTTTTAAGCATGCAATCACGTTTATTAAGGAACAAGTACTGGATCAAAAATTTAATTAGAAATAAGGTATAACATTTTGAGAAAAAAGTTATCTTGTAAGAAAAAATATAGTGAGCATGAACTTGCGATAAGTTACAAAAGTTGCATTAAACCAGTCTTTTTTAAATAGGCCCGCTGGGGGGGTGCGGTGCAATGCCAGGGGAGGCCCGTGTGACCTCAGGGAACGTGTATTATGTTTGCCCTACTAGAATCTGACAAAGTATTGGGCTTAGCTTCACTGTGACAAGGGTGGGAGACGAGGAAACATCGATGTGTTGTTTTCCTTAATGTTAATAAGGATACAATGTTACGCAGAGGTGTACTACTAACAATTTGTATAGATACATTATACCACTGGGTATTTATTGTCGCGGTGGAGTGCAGACTTCCTCAGGGTGGCATAACAGAAAAAAATATATATATATATACATATATATATATATTTTTTTTTTTAATGAATGTATTAATCAATCCAACAAAACAATACACAACAATACCATAACAATGCAATCTAATTCCAAAACCAAACCCGACCCAGCAACATTCAGAATAGCAATAAACAGAGCAATTGAGAGGAGACCCAAACACAACACGGAACAATCCAAAAGTAGTGAAACAAAAATGAATATCATCAACAACAGTATCAATACTAGTAACAATTCCAAAATAGCAGTGTTTAAAAATCCCTCATTGATATTATCATCAAAAACATTAATAAAAAAATTTAAAATGAACAATAGTGTCACAGTGGCTCACACCTGCATCGCATCTCATAAGCCTGACAACACACGTGTCCAACATTTTCCACAAAAATATAATAAGTCATATTTTGGTTCATTTAATAGTTAAAACAAATTTAAATAATGGATCCCATATTCCAATAAATGACTCATTATTATCTAAACTAAATGCAGTTTTTTCTACTGATATCATCTCCATAGCTTGTGTGTACCAGTCAGTATAACTAATTGATAATCATTGCATCAAACAATGAAACAGTACATTTTGTGTCACATGAACACTTGATCATTATGATGTTCAATGATCTAATGTACGGAATAGGCCCAAATATACAATGGTATTTTTTTTTCCCTTAAAAAGATTAACAAAGACATATTTAGGGTTGAGAGCAGTGCTTCTCAATTATTTTCTATTACGCCCCGAGCAAGAAGAAGACATTTCGCATTTTGGTTCAAGCCATGCAAAGCACTGTTGCCTTTGGATTTTTATTGCCTTTAAATTCATATGTTCTAATCAATAGTAATTGATGTGATAACAATAAATAGTATTTTCTAACAACATTAGAAAATACTATTTATTTTTATAACATTAATAAACATTTGGGGTCTTAGGTTTTATTTGTACATTTCTACATGAAAACTTGTGATTTTCTGTTTTGTCTGAAAGACCAGTGTGGAGAAGTGTTTGAGCTTGGATATAGAATCCTCCATATTGTCAGTGGGATTCATTCATTCGTTCAGCCAAGCATTGAAAAATATTTCTTGCATCTGACTTGATCCTGACTAGCTGGCGAGTGGAACTATTTGTTTTCTTCAATGAAGTTTAAAAAACAAACTGTTTCCATTGTGGGAAAAGATGGTGGCAACATGCACCTGATAGCTCACGTACGCCCCTCCTTCATGGTGACTCACAGTGTGGAGTACTGCGGTACCTCGCAATATGATTTCACTGCGTATAAAGTTAGCAAGAATAATGATGTCACACTTACATTAAATACATTATACACAAACATTGTATGGTGCTGACAAACAGAAAAAAACCCACCCGAAGCCAGTGGCGCTAAAAAAAAACATAAAAACATGTACTGAATGCTGTACATCAGGGGTGTCAAACTCAAATACAGAGTGGGCCAAAATGTAAAACTGAACAAAGCCGCGGGCCAAGGTTGAACAAATTAACCTTTTAATAGGGACCCAAACAAGTTTTGCATTGAATATTGAACAAGCAAAGCTTATATAACTTTATAGTGACATGCAAAATCGAGTTTCAAATAATAATAATAAAAAAATATCAATGGCATATCAATTACAATTTAAATACAAATTGAATGCTTCTTTTCTATTTGCAGCCTTCTGAGGTAAATGTCAACATTAACTTTTTCCACAGGCTAATAAATTTGAAAATAAAATAAAAATGAATAAACAAACCATTCAGGACTTTAAACTGCTCAGTTTGCAACACACTGATCTAATCTGATGTGCCCAATCCAGATACCTGGCATCTTTTCTTGGATGCTAGTTCACTAATGTCGGGGCTCAGGCTTTGAGCTGAGGCAACCTTCATTATCGAACCACGGTGTTCATCAGTCATTATATCTTGTAGTCCACCCGGACCACAGTCCTGGGGGCGTGCCTTAAAGGCACTGCCTTTAACGTCCTCTACGAGCTGTCGTCATTTGCCGGCCCAGTCACAAGATATGGCGGCTTCTGTAAACACACACGTGAATACAACGCATACTTGATCAACAGCGATACAGGTTGCACTGAGGGTGGCCGTATAAACAACTTTAACACTGTTAGAAATATACGCCACACTGTGAATCCACACCAAACAAGAATGACAAACACATTTTGGGAGAACATCCGCACCGTAACACAACGTAAACACAACAGAACAAATACCCAGAACCCTTTGCAGCACTAACTCTTAGGGGACGCTACAAAATATACCCCCACACACACACACACACACACCTTGTAGTGTCCCGGAAGAGTCAGTGCTGCGAAGGGTTCTGGGTATTTGTTCTGTTGTGTTACGGCGCGGATGTTCTCCCGAAATGTGTTGTACATGCCATATGCTATGCTATTTTTTAAAAGCTATTACAAACTTGGTGGATCTGATGTGTTTTCTGGGGGACAAAAGCCTATTTTGAAAGAACATAGAAGAATGAGTGGGTTTTAATTAAAAAAATGTTTATTCTTTTCGGAAGAAATCTGTGAATATATGTGGGAATGAATGTCGAATGAATGTTGAACTGTTACATGCAAACTAGCAAGCAACGCCATTTGAAGATAACAATTTATAATAAATGATAACCAATATTTTCCCAAAAAGCGTGTTTTTAGTACCGTCCCGTCCCAACACTAGAGGCAAACGATGAGATTCTTGAGCGGCACTAGTCATCACTGTGTATTTAGGTTTGTGTATGAAATTCACTTGTTAACATTATGACTTTATTCTCCTAATTGCCAATTATTGATCAGTGTTGCCCTAAGAGTCGTGACAGACGTCTAAAATGCTTGCATTTTCACATTTACATCATATGTTTGCTTTGCAAGTTTGAGTCTTTTTTCGCTCTCTAGTTTATGGTTGGTTACTCTAATTGGATTGCGTCTTCAGAAACCACTGCACGTGTGAGAGGAAATGTAGCAAATGAGCGCCGCACATGTTTTCATCCTGCAACTTCTCAACCCCGCCGGTGACATTTAGCCTCCGGTATGGTTTCTCTCCAAATGGCTCCATACGCCCCGCGCTCTGACAACACAATTAAGACGTTACGTTTCTAAAAAAGCTTTTGACTCAGCAACCTTTTAACATGAAAGCAAAACCTGACCTGGTGACATGTTTTTGGTTAAGATGTGAGCCGTGATCATACCAGTGACCCCCTGACCCCACAAAAAACACACTCGATCTCATGTGAAACTCAAAAGACCCCTTCCATATCCCCCCCTGGCACGGGAAGGCCATTTATCCCCACCTGCATGACCTATATTCTGCTGCTGCATGCTCGAACCCCCAAACCTCCAACCCTGTGTTGCTGCATCGACTTTTCTGTCAGGATTTTTTGCCTATGAAGTTTTACAATGATTGCAGTTTGTCATTGATGCTGGATGACAGATTGCAAACAAATTACACTGTTATAGTATTGTAATTGTGTTATGTAGCCCACTGGAACTAAAGACGCACTATACTGTACTTTATTACCACATGCATGTCTTTTTCTTGACCTTACTGCTGGAAGGATGTCATTTTATGGCTCCCCTCCAAAGTCTCTCCCTGCAGGACTTGATGTAGACAAGCTCATCAGTTGAGCTTTCAACAAGTTTTCATTTATAAGCGCTGAGGTATCTCTTTAAATATAGAGCACATTTGGATGTACAGTATAAAGGAATCCATCTAATGTGTGCTCAGCTTAGGCCTTGCTGTTATTTTGCAGAGTCTAGTAGTGTCTGCAGTGCTGGATCACTGTGTCCTATTTGATTTGTTTGCATGTCTTTAGGGACTGAAATGTCAAACACTGGCAGACATGTAGTCTTCCCCAAAATGGAAGCATCCTCCTGTTGTTTTCCTGTAACTACTGTGGCCTCCTTGTAGGTCTGGCAGTCAGTTTGGAGACTGGAGACGTTTTGGCAGCGGGCTGAAGTTGTCTTGCTCGAATGTCTGGACGCATGGACAAGTTATTCATGAGCATGTCTTATCCACTTAACTGTAAGGGATGTGCAGTAAACTTGTATTGTCACAGCAAACAGACTTTCAATCAGAGTCTAGTTGGAAGAAATGGCGAAAATGACAGGTTTGTAGTATTGCACATACAAACATAAGCTGTCTATAGTCGTCCATTGCCACGTCGTGCTCCAAATACTGCAGCTTTACTAAGTCATATATTTTTTTAAGCATTTTCTACAGATTTTTTGCCTGAATTAAATGTTAAATTAAGTTGTATTTATGTCTTATATGTATTAGAGTACATGTTTATTATTTTCTTATTTCTTATTTAATTATTGATAAAAAATATTCAAAGTCAAACACAAATACAAATAGACAGAATAGAAATTGAAAGAGTGAATTAAACCAAATTTCTAGGTATAATGATTGATGATAAAATGAACTGGAAATCTCATGTAAAAAATATACAGCATAAAGTAGCAAGAAACACGTCAATAATGATTAAAGCAAAACATGTTGTAGATCAGAAATCACTTCATATTCTCTACTGCTCGCTAGTGTTACCATATCTGAGTTATTGTGCAGAAATATGGGGAAATGACTACAAAAGTACACTTCATTCATCAACAGTGTTACAAAAAAGATCAATTAGAATAATACATAATGTTGGATATAGAGAACATACAAACCGTTTATTCATTGAATCGAAAATACTGAAATTCCAAGACATAGTGAATTTGCAAACAGCTAAAATTATACACAAAGCAAACTATAACCTGCTACCCAAGAATGTACAATTGTTCTCACCAAAAGAGGAGAAATATGATCTTAAAGAAAAATGTAATTTCAAACATTTGTACGCACGTACAACACTTAATACCTTCAGTATATCAGTATGTGGAATTAAATTATGGAATGGATTAAGCAAAGGAATCAAACAATGTACTAATATGATCCACTTCAAGAAACTCTTCAAACTTAAAGTGTTTACAAAGTACAAAGAAGAAGAACCATGATAAACATTTTAAATTTATTTCATCCATCCATTCATTTTCTAGATAGTTTTACTTATCTCACTATATGAAATATAACTTACTTCACTAATTATTATTTATTTATTTTTTTATTGTTATTGTTATTACTAATGGAGTATATTGTGAATAAATTGAGAACAGGAAGTGAACAAAAGTTTTAGCAACTGCTATGTAAAGGAAAAGGGGTAGGATTAAAAAAGCTCTGCTTCTTCCTACTCCTTTTCGAACATGTTGAATAGAGAAACCGGAAATTGTGATGTATCATGTTGTATGCATGCGTGTTCCAAATAAACAAAAACTCAACCCGGTTTCCGTGTCAAGGGTGAACAACGCTAGCAACACAGCGGCTAATCATGGCGCTACTGTATCTTCACCGCAAAAATACATTTTACCAACTTTTGGGTGCACTTCATCTTCCAACGCCTGCCTCATCAATAACACGTCTCCAAATTGGTAAGCCTTTGGCGCGAGCGATGTCAAAAGACGAGATGCAAGAAGTACATCATCCGCTCCACATGTAAATGATGTGGAATGACATCGCGGGACACACAATGCTAACATCACAGAATGCTAAAATCACAGAACACTAACAACAGAGTTAATGGTCATAGCTGCGACTGTCAAGGTGACCAACTTTTGGCAGAACAACATACGCCCGTGGTTTCAGTACTCGAAACCCGGTTCTAACTTTGAGGAATTCCCCAGGATGTGACAAAAGTATTTCCAGGTTGTGGACGTTTTGTAGTGGATGAGCGACGAGCGACGGCCAAAGCGTTATTGCTTGGAGGATCCTCTGGACTACCGATAAGTAATGTAATCAGTAGAACACACTGAAGGCTACAATTTTGGCTGCAACAAGTCTAATGGTGACTATATGGCTGTTTTTCATGTTTAAAAGGCTTGAATTATGTTACAAAAAACTGTACATTAGAAAACAAGACATTTAAAAGTTAAACAAAACCAGTTCCAGGACTAACCCAAATATAAAATGTCCCTGAATATAAGACAACCCCTCTTTTACAAGAAATAGAAAACACCTTATTTTAAGACAAAACAACTATACAATCTAATTTCTTGTTGTTTTAGAATAGGTGAAATAACAATTGGTAGATAAAAAGGCCTGTTTGATGACTCTGCGTCCTTGATCACCATGATCTTAACATCATAAACTCTTCTGTTTACTTTCCCAACATTTGATTTTTTTTTGTCCTGGTCGGGTTTTGTGTTGCATCTTCCCTGGTCCCTTTGACTCGTTTACACTGCAGGCCAAAGTGGCCCAAATCGTATATTTTCTAAATCTGAATTTTTCCAGCTGACTGATTACACTGCAAATAAAATGTGATCTTTATCAGAGTCCAGTGTAAACATGCACAGGCCCAGAAGTCACTTGCATGCGCAGTTCGAAGTGAAAACAAAGGAAGTTGATCAGATTCTGTAAATGAACAAGAAAGTCGCTACTATTAGAAAATAATAAATATGGTCGCCACACCTTAAAAAAGGGTGGTTTTCACCTGAAAATAAATTAAAGTAATATAATATCCATAAATGTTCTACCACTTGTCCCTTTCGGGGTGGCGGGGGGCGCCGGAGCCTATCTCAGCTGTATTCGGGCGGTAGGCGGGGTACACCCTGGACAAGTCACCACCTCATCACAGGGCCAACACAGATAGACAGACAACATTCACACTCACATTCACACACTAGGGACCATTTGGTGTTGCCAATCAACCTATCCCCAGGTGCATGTCTTTGGAGGTGGGAGGAAGCCGCAGTACCCGGAGGGAACCCACGCAGTCACGGGGAGAACATGCAAAGTAATATATGAATGGATATGTATGGAGTAATATATTTGGGAGGGTTTTAATCTTTTTATGGTTGTTAAGTAGAGGAGACAAGGGCATCAGCGTGGATATACGGGAGCTTTACTTTTCAACTCACATGTAAGCAAATACGCCACAGCGTCAATTCTGGTTTTTGATTGATTGATTGAGACTTTTACTAGTAGGTTGCACAGTGAAGTACATATTCCGTACAATTGACCACTAAATGGTAACACCCGAATAAGATGTTCAACTTGTTTAATTCGGTTACTCTTAAATTTATTCATGATACAGATATATACTATCAGATATATACTATCATCATAATACAGTCATCACACAAGATAATCATCAGAGTATATACATTGATTTACATTATTTACAATCCGGGGTGTGGGATGTGGAGGGTTAGGTTTGGTTGTTATCATCACTTAAGTCATCAACAATTGAGAACAGAGAAATGGACATTGAAACAGTGTAGGTCTGACTTGGTAGGATATGTACAGCAAGTAGTGGACATAGAGAGAGAGAGCGAGAGAGAGAGAGAGATCAGAAAGCATAAGAAAAAGTATCTACATTTGATTATTAACAATCCGGGGAGGGTGTTAGTTTAGGGTTGAAGTTGCCTGGAGGTGTACTTTAATTGCGGTTTTTGAAGGAGGATAGAGATGCCATTTCTTTAACACCTGTTGGGAGCGCATTCCACATTGATGTGGCATAGAATGAGAAACAGTTAAGACCTTTGTTAGTTTGGAATCTGGGTTTAACATGGTTAGTGGAGCTCCCCCTGGTGTTGTGGTTATGGCGGTCATTTACGTTAAGGAAGTAGTTTGACATGGTCTTTCAACAATCGCTATTTCTTCGGAATCACAATATTCATTCATATATTACATATGGTCTATTATTTGCGCACAATAGTGCGCAAATAATAGTCAATAACTAGTGATGCACAGAGAATTTGCCCGTTTAAAAATAGACTTTGCTCACCGAAACCAGATGTTGTAATGAAATATCCACTTTCTGCTGGCGGGCTGCATCTTTCCCCGCGCACAGGAGTGCAGTGTAAATGGGCCTGTGTGTGAGTGATAGGGAGAAAAGCTCTGACTCACTTGGAGATTTGCATGATACAACAAAAATAATATACAACAACCTGTTTTGTTCAGGGGGAAATGCTGTCTTATATTCAGTCATTTACAAATCAGTTTTGAAATGATAAATAATGGGAATTTAACTTTCAGAGAACTCATTTCTTTTTTTTTACACCGTCCGTAACCTGCTGCGGCCAATGTTAATATTTTTGACCGTATTTTAGTCAATAAATTTGTCCGGTTCTGAATTGTTCAACCTACAAGTCCATAATCTTCAGAGCTTCCAAGGTATAAAATCTTGTTTTTGGCAGCACTCAGTCATCGCTGATAAATCCACTTACAAGTTCTAAAATCTTTTCATGTATTGCAGCTCGTTGTTTTGGTTTTATGGCTGTTATTTCTTCACTTTGTGGCTTACAGCTGTTGTTTCCAATGGACTTCCTATTATTTTGGGTTTTGCCTTTAAATGGATGTTAATGTTATTGCATGTGATGTTGAAATGTTGACGTTGGCCGCACTTTCAGAGGCATAATAGAACAAGAATGGACATTAAACAGTTTCTATAGCAAAAAGCACTCTGAGTGAAGATTGTCCAACTAACGTGAGCACATGGAAGCTTGCACGCATCTGACCTGTGAGTACAGCTGCTTGCTAATGCACAGCACAGCCAGATAAGAGCCTGGACGGGATGGAGATTTGGCCTCTTTCCCAAAGTGCTGATAAAATAAATTCTCGGCAATGACGGACAGTCCGACTGACCCAGTTTTGTATACATTTTCAGAATTACCAACCGAGGGGGCAAAGTGATGAATGAGTTTGGAAAGGGAGGCTCTTGTGTTGATTTCACGCATCTTCCCAGATAAGCTTGCTGACTCATGTTGGCGCTGCCACCCAAACCTCAGATTTTCTCACCTTGGCAGTGGTCAGAGAGCAACCCTTCCTGCACATTTTTGCGGATTTGCAACGTAATTGCTGCGGTTTACGACAGAGAGGTCTTTAAGAAACACTTTCAGAACCGCCGCTGTGGTTCTTTCATACCAACGGTCTTTGCTTGTTGTCCTTAAGGCCATGTGTTTTCTCCCCGGCCTGGCTTTTCCCATGGTGGATACATTTAAATTCCAATCATTGAGCTTTGAAGGCAGCATACCGTCTGCCAGCATCTCATTACGTGACATCCATGCACAAGGGGGCAGAGACGTTGTTATTGTTATACTTTGTGTGAGGTATTGTAGAGCTGCTCGTGATTAAACCAAATGGAGGCCAACATTTTTGGCCTCAGATCAGTGCTTGAAGTGGACGGTGTCCTGCAGAGTCTCAGCGATCACATTCTCTTTTTGTTAATTCTCCAGTGTTGTCTGTTATACAGTAGATTCTGGGGGAAAATCCAGGTCTCAGCAATAGTATTTACTGTTATCCATGTTAGTACAACAAGGAAAGTGCCTATAAGGTTAGAGAGAGTGGTGCAAATATGTCTCATAATCACTTACAGTGCTGTTTTCTGTTGACCTGAATATAAAATGCTATTTTCTTATCCTTTATTTGGGCTGGAGCCTTCTTAGAACAAGCATTTTCTGCAATGGAATTTGGTCGTTGGTTTATTTTTATTGTCAGAACTACAAAATTCTGGACAAAATTGTCAAACATATAGATTTAGTGATCCCGGATAACTTCTAATCAAACAAGTCAGAGCTTTTCTTCATGTCACTCCCACTTAAAGGGGACCCTATGATGATTTTAATCTACAATTAAAACACTTCTTTGTGGTTTAGATATTGTTTTAGATATGTTTTGGGCTAAATGTTGCATATATTTTGTTCTACGGTAACTCTTTTAAGTCGTATTCTGAGTCAGTTTGTCTCTGGAGGCGTTCCCAGATTGCAAATGAAATCACGCCCCCCTATCCCAAAAGTATCATAATATATGTATATCCAATATATAACTTGAAGTGGTCAACGCTTTTTTTTTCCAGACACGGTTGATAAACGTAATATACAAACCCCGTTTCCATATGAGTTGGGAAATTGTGTTAGATGTAAATATAAACGGAATACAATGATTTGCAAATCCTTTTCAACCCATATTCAATTGAATGCACTACAAAGACAAGATATTTGATGTTCAAACTCATAAACGTTTTTTTTTTTTTGCAAATAATAATTAACTTAGAATTTCATGGCAATACGTGCCAAAGTAGTTGGGAAAGGGCATGTTCACCACTGTGTTACATGGCCTTAGGATTCATAATGCTCCACACATTTTCAATGGGAGGCAGGTCTGGACTACAGGCAGGCCAGTCTAGTACCCGTACTCTTTTACTATGAAGCCACGTTGATGTAACACGTGGCTTGGCATTGTCTTGCTGAAATAAGCAGGGGCGTCCATGGTAACGTTGCTTGGATGGCAACATATGTTGCTCCAAAACCTGTATGTACCTTTCAGCATTAATGGTGCCTTCACAGATGTGTAAGTTACCCATGTCTTGGGCACTAATACACCCCCATACCATCACAGATGCTGGCTTTTCATCTTTGCGCCTATGACAATCCGTATGGTTCTTTTCCTCTTTGGTCCGGAGGACACGACGTCCACAGTTTCCAAAAACAATTTGAAATGTGGACTTGTCAGACCACAGAACACTTATCCAATTTGTATCAGTTTGTCTTAGATGAGCTCAGGCCCAGCGAAGCCGACGGCGTTTCTGGGTGTTGTTGATAAACGGTTTTCGCCTTGCATAGTAGAGAGTTTTAACTTGCACTTACAGATGTAGCAACCAACTGTAGTTACTGACAGTGGGTTTCTGAAGTGTTCCTGAGCCCATGTGGTGATATCCTTTACACACTGATGTCGCTTGTTGATGCAGTAAAGCCTGAGGGATCGAAGGTCACGGGCTTAGCTGCTTACGTGCAGTGATTTCTCCAGATCCTCTGAACCCTTTGATGATATTACAGACCGTAGATGGTGAAATCCCTAAATTCCTTGCAATAGCTGGTTGAGAAAGGTTTTTCTTAAACTGTTCAACAATTTGCTCACGCATTTGTTGACAAAGTGGTGACCCTCGCCCCATCCTTGTTTGTGAATGACTGAGCATTTCATGGAATCTACTTTTATACCCAATCATGGCACCCACCTGTTCCCAATTTGCCTGTTCACCTGTGCGATGTTCCAAATAAGTGTTTGATGAGCATTCCTCAACTTTATCAGTATTTATTGCCACCTTTCCCAACTTCTTTGTCACGTGTTGCTGGCATCAAATTCTAAAGTTAATGATTACTTGCAAAAAAAAAAAAAGGTTTATCAGTTTGAACATCAAATGTGTTGTCTTTGTTGCATATTCAACTGAATATGGGTTGAAAATGATTTGCAAATCATTGTATTCCGTTTATATTTACATCTAACACAATTTCCCAACTCATATGGAAACGGGTTTTGTAGATTCACCCGGTTACAACAAAAGTTACACCTGCCCACTTAAATCATTTTTAAAAAAGCATAGAAGAGCAGCATTTATGTCACCACATGTGGCACATCAATGTTATTATGCGCATGAAAATTATATTTTATTTGACTTATTTTCGTGTTTCCTCATAGCCTGAAGCTGGCTGAGAGCTTGACTTAACGTCTAAATAAGTGAGCCCACCGCCCTGTGAGGTCACATCGTAGCCAGACTGCAAAATGATTTGATTGATGTGATGCTTTGGCATTGTTTTAACACAAATATCCAACGTTGTAACTTTTTTAAATTTATATCCGAAAGATGAAAATCATTGTAGGTCCCTAAGTGACCTGCATGGAGAGATGCAGCTGCAACACACTGGGGGAAAAAACAAGCTCAAATGTTGAGCAACTTAGCAAACAGAGGAGTTATGATGCTAATTTTAAAGATAATGCTGAGCAATAAAGCAGAGTCATCAAACAACTGAAAAACATCCAAGAAATATAATATATTCTTATTGTAATATATTACCAGTTACTTTACTTACATAAAAACATGATTTATTTTGTTTTTGATGTTGTTTTTAAAGAAAGTCTTCAAAATCAAATCTTGGAAAAAGAGTGCCCATCTTATATTCTTGGTTTATATATATTATATTTTTATATATAAGAATAAATGAGACAAAAATATTAAATGAGACACGAATATTCTTATATTCTTTTTCCTCAAAATTATGTACTGTCCTGTGTCACACTGCAATCAGACCCTAGTTGGCATTCAATTGACCAATGGGGCAATGCTGATTGAGCCCTATGGTTTACATTAGGGATACGCAATATCTACATTAGGGATGCGTGATATAGACGATATACGATATAAGTGACATAGATAGACATAGTGCAAAGCAATCCTTGCCTCCATGGTGGCAAATAAACTATGTTTCTTACAAGTACCATCACTGGTACTGGAGCCAGTAGTAGTTTTTGCTTATGTATTTTGCCCTTTTAACTTTATTTTGCTCACATTATTGTATGTACCAAAACTAAATAATAAAATAATAATACAATTATTTAAATATTTGATTATTTTTGTTAGGCTGCCATCCTGTGTTTTCTGTCTGGTTATGATAAAAAAAAACATATATATATATATATATATATATATATATATATATATATATATATATATATATATATATATATATATATATATATATATATATATATATATAATTTAATGATCTTGAAAATCTGAAGTATCAGCATTGGTATGCTAATAGTTTTGACAAAATAACACAACATGAAAATCAGCCAAATTATTGTAACCCGTTTTGAAATGGTTCTGTTATCATTTATATGCCAAATCATTTATTGTATTTATTATTTAAGCTGCAATATATATCGCAATATAGATTTTGTGAATATAGATTTTAGGCCACATTGCTCATCCCCAGTTTGTATTCTGCCTGGCAACAAGTGTATAAAATGTATGTGGTAAACGAGGAAAGGAAGTTCAGCTGTATATCAATTGTGAAGTTTTTACGGATTACAGATGACTGTTCAGTTTGTTGCCGCAAACACCAGACTGTAAGAAAACGACTTTAGTTTTTCCCAGTAACGATCTCTATAAAAAGACCAAAAGAAACGGGAAATGTGCTTCACTTTTTGGACACCCAGGTAACATACTCTCCAAGAGCAGTTTCATGAGTCATTTAATCATAAATAGGTGGAAATAAGTTTGTTGCTCAGCGATGTGGCAGCTATGAAAGTAATTAGATGTTTCCCAGGGTTGCATTTTCCATAATGAATGGTAATTTTAGTTTTTTAAAACAAGTCACAGTATCGTTTTGCCCCAACAGGATAAATGCAGTCGGTGCGGTTTCCGTGTATTTACATCTAAATGTCCTAAACCGGCAGCTGGGGTTGACTTAATTCCATGACGCAGCACTTTTAATGACTCAGAGGAAAAGGTCGTGATTGTGCGGTTGTTGGTCGGGTTTATAAACGTTTACATTTTTGATTTGTCTATCTTATGTTGCCACTGCATGTTTGTTTGCTTCTGGTTCAGGACGATCTAAGCATAGGCTCATTTAGAGGTTGACTTTGGGGCGCGACAACGTGTCATCTGTCAGCAGCTGAGCAATCACGTTGTGTGAAGTGTCATTAGGTGCAGTTTTCATGCTGTTTGATGGCGCGTGCAGAGCTAAACTTTTGTGCAGTATAATAAATAATAACTTCAAGGGGTCATATTGTGATTTTTTTTTTTTACATTTAAGACACTTCCTTGTGATCTACATAACATGTAATGGTGGTTCTTTGGTCAACATTTTGCATGGATTATGTTTCAAGCTGCTTAGTGACCGTCTCTTCAGGATGCCTCGTTTTGTGGGGGGTCTTATTTACATGCCTCCACTACGACATCCCGTCATCCATGTTGTAGTTTTTATCGCTTCCATATCGAGTCTACTGACAGATATAAGTTAGAACTATACGCTACTTTGTATTACAAATGGCAACAGCGGTGCATGTACGAGCCAGTCTGCCCCACAACAAGATGATAGAGGAAATAATAATAATAATAATAATAGATTTTATTTGTTTAAAGCACTTTATATTGAGTAAACAATCTCAAAGTGCTACAGTGTATTAACAAAAAAATAAAATAAATAAAAAAAGATAATAAAAAAAAATAAAAAAATAAAAACTAGAACAGCCAAATAGTTATAGCTAGTATGCACATATCTAAAAAAAAAAAAAGGCTTTTTTAAAAATAAGGGCTTTTAAGCCTTTTTTAAAAGCATCCACAGTTTGTGGTGCCCTCAGATGGTCAGGGAGAGCGTTCCACAGACTGGGAGCGGCGGAGCAGAAAGCCCGGTCTCCCATTGTTCGTAGCTTTGTCCTCTGAGGTTGGAGGATGTTAGCCTGTCCCGAGCGGAGGTGTAGTGTGGAGGATTTGGGGGTGAGTAGTTCTTTGAGGTAGAGGAAAAGAAGGAACTTACTGACTACAGCGCTGACTACAATGGCGGACTCAGGCAAAGCACTTTGGGTAAATCTCTGACATACGGTATATGGATAATCCGCCAATGTCACACACGGGAACAACCTCACACTTGGGGAAAATTCCAAAGGGCTCGTTTAGTGGAAGTATGAAGGAAGGCAAGATTGTTTTATAAATATCTCCGCTATGTTTCCATGGTTTAATTTCAAGTTTTGTGACTAATACAGATCCCAAATACACAAAAATCGGTACCAATAGGTAAAAATAGTTTGCATAGTAGGTGCCCTTTAATTAAATCAAGATGAATGATATCAGACAAGTACGGGTTTTTTCCATATACTGTATGCTACTGTACCCTGTAAAGACCATAAGCTTGTTATATTGCTTAATGCAGGTTGGACATCCGCTACCAATTTAAAAAGAAGACCGTAGCTCGCCTCGGAAAAGTCTGGAAAGTCATTTGTGTTTTAGTTTGAGTCTGGGCGCTTCGTTCTGGCCTCAGTAGAGCATCTGTTCATCATGTCATTAATGCTGTCACTCATCCATCAGCAGCGCTCCCAACCAGAAAGGGGGGCTGTCAAGGGTAGAAGGTGACTCCTGAGTCCACGCTGACTGAGTGGGTTAATCATGTTTTTATAAACACACACACAGATATGGTCTCGACATTGCCCATGCCTCCGATCAGGGATGGCGGCACGAGAGGACTGTCAGGAATGCTCGGGTCTGACATGTTGTGAGTAATTAACTCTGATTGATAAAAGATGAACTGCAGCATTGGTGCACACGTCCACAGTCAGGAGCTGCACCTGGGAATTCTTCTGGCTTATCTTTGGCATAATGGCCCTGCCCCTCCGAAGATGAGGACGGGGCAAATATGTGACCGAAGGTGCAGCCTCTTATCCCATCATGCCAGGAGAAGTAGTTTAGCAAAAGGAGATTAGGGGCTACTACTGAGGAGCTCTAAATAAGCCAGCCTAAGTCTTGGACCGAGCTGTTGGTCAAGGAAAACTGCTTTATTGGGTCATCATTTCTCGTCAGAATTGGAAATGCTCTAAACCTATGTTAGGCAAGGCAAGGCAAGGCAACTTTATTTGTATAGCGCTTTTCATACACAAGGCAGACTCAAAGTGCTTGTTAAGGTGTAATTCTAGTAATGTATAGAGATGATTTTCTCTGTCAAAACAAGAAGCATTTTTATATATGTATATGTATAGTGTATATGTGTATATGTACAGTATATATGAGTATATGTACGTATATATGTATATGTGTGTGTATGTATATATATGTGTATCTAAGTATGTATGTATATGTGTGTGTATATATATATATATATATACATATGCACATATAATTTCCACTTTTTCAAAAATATGCTAACTTGTTGCTAACTTACATTGTCTTTTACATATGCATGCTACTGATCAGTATTAGCGATTTTACATGGCAATTTTAAGACCTCCAAATTTGAGAATGATACCTACAACTAAGATATACGTAACTTCCAGTATTAACACTTTGTAGGGCGCAACACAAGACTGGACAGTCATTCAGCTTCATGGCAAAGACTACTTCTTCAATATAGAACACACCATAGCCTATACACAACTGCCATCTAACGTCTTGGAATTGGAACTGCATGCAAAGTACTGTATAATACTTACAAATGAGAACAGATTATTATTATTATTATTATTACAGTATTATATTATCAGCTCATTTATAAATAAATAAAATAAAAATATTTTGTGATAAAACCATATCTGTTCTAATGTAGCTCTCTTTAACTCCAAGGTTACCTAACAAGTATATTGCAAAACATAGCAACAGAACCAATGTTGTAATTACGGCAGATAGTAGTCTGCTAAATCAGCATTAATCTACCCTGATTTGAGTAACATGTTGAACAACAACATTTTCAAGTGCGTGCAGACGTAAGCACAGCTGCTGGATGTTGATTAGTCATGTTACTTCAAATGCAGCTAGTGGCATCTTGCGGCGATAATAACTGCATCAAGGGGGTTGCCTACAGCTACAGCTGTTTATGATGCTAGGTGGTATTTATTTTTGTAGACTTCACACCCGGAGACTTAATGGGAGCATTTACAGTACGTTAAAATGTTACCTGGAATGGATGAACTTGTCTATTTCCAGTATTGCTTATGAGGAAATTGAGAGTATGAAGAATAAACCGACAATTGGGACAAATTGTATTTGACGTCCAAGTGTCCACTCTACCTCAAGACGTTCACTGATTGTCTTCATGGTTTTTTTTGTTTTTTTTACCAGTTTTCCTGACTCGCAATATGTTTGAAGGGAATCCTTCCCATCAGCTGATTAATGGCCATAGTGGGGTCAAGCTGGGCTCATCCTGTTAGTGTGAACGCATTAACACCTTTGTGTGTGTGCGGATGTGATTCTGCTAAGCGCCTACTGTTTAAAAAAAAACATATACTGTACTTCCCCCTCTCCCCAATCTCCTCTTTTAACAGAAGCCCCACACTTGTCTGACCCGAGCTCTTCCCCACCAAGATCCCTCAGCTCATATTTTCTCTTATTTATGTCTAGGCTTACACATGGAAGTCATGTCAGCGTCCATCGAAGCGGTCTGCTCAAATATTTTCCTTGCGGTCACGTCCGCTGACTTGAGGGATGAGTGCGCCAAATTGTTTTTGAAGTTAGCATGCTTACTTTTTAACTATTTTTTACCCTGGCAGTAGCTCGGGTTTCTTTGAAGCAAAGTTATATAATTAACAACAATGCATCATGTAAGCTTTTTGAATACAACCCATAAAGTTCAAGTTAAAGTCCCAATGATTGTCACACACACACTCGGTGCGGTGAAATTACCCTCTGCATTTGACCCATCACCCTTGATCATCATCTGGGAGGTGAGGGGAGCAGTGAGCAGCAGTGGTGGCCGCGCCCGGGAATAATTTTTGATGATTTAACCCCCAATTCCAACCCTTGATGCTGAGTGCCAAGCAGGGAGGCAATGAGTCCCATTGTTATAGTCTTTGGTATGACTCGGCCGAGGTTTGAACTCCTGACCTACCGATCTCAGGGTGGACACTCTAAAAATGATGGAATCACCAAACTTGGGAAATGTTTATTTGATTGTTTAATTTTGTAGAATAAAAGCAGAAAACACTTATGGAATGGGACTTATGGAATCACTCAATTCTGAGAAAAATAATAAAATTGCCTTATGAATGTTCATGTCCAAAGCTAACACCTGCATCAAATTGAATCTGTCCATTAGTCTGCAGTTAAAAATTAGTTTTCACACCTTTGAGAGCTGTTGCATCAGGTTGATTGACATGAATCATGGCTCCAACACGAACAATGTCAAATGATAAAAAGGAGAGAACTATCAAGCTTCTTCAAGAAGGTAAATCATCATGCAATGTTGCAAAAGATGTTAATTGTTCAGTCAGCTGTGTCTAAAATCTGGACCAAGTACAAACAACATGGAAAGGTTGTAAAAGGCAAGCATACTGGTAGACCAAGGAAACTATCAAAGCATCAAGACAAAAATCTTCGAGCAATATGTCTTCAAACCAGAAAATGCACAGCAAAACAAAGAACAAATGGGCAGAAACTGGAGTCCCCGTCTGTGACCAAACATTAAGAAAGCACTTAAATGAATTGGGATATAAATACAGAAAAGCTCAACGAAAGCCGTCATTAAAACCTATACATGAAAAACAAGGTTCCAATGGGCCAAGGAAAATCTATGGTGGACTATGGATGACTGGATAAGTCATTTAGTGATGAATCGTGAATATGCATTGGGCAAGGTGATGATGTAGAACTTTTGTTTGGTGCCGTTCCAGAAAGATTTTTGAAGACGACAGCCTGAAGAAAACATGCAGATTTCTACAGTCATTGATGATATGGAGCTGCATGTCACGTAATGGCACTGAGGAGATGGCCATCATTACATCTTCAATAAATGCACAAGATTATTTTTACATTTTGGACACACATTTTATTCCATCAATGGAAAAAATGTTTGGGGATGATGACATAATTTTTCATGATGATATTGCATCTTGTCATAGAGCAAAAAATGAAGACTTTCCTTGAGGAAAGATACATAAGGTCAATGTCATGGCCTGAAAATAGTCCAGATCTCAATCACATTTAAAAAGTTTGGTTGAAATTGAAGACAATGGTCCAGGACGAGACTTCAACCTGCAAAGCTGATCTGATGACAGCAATCAGAGAAAGTTGAAGCAAGATTGATGAAGAGTTGTGTTTGTTACTCAATAAGTCCATGCCTCAGAGGATGCAAGCTGTTATAAAAGCCAAAGGTGGTGCAACAAATTACCAGTGGTGTGCTGTTGTGTTTTTTTGTTTGGTGTTTTTTTCCTCAGAATTAAGTGATTCCATATTTATTGAACAATTTCCCTTGTGGATCATTAAAGTTTGTCTAAGTCTAAGTCTATTTATTCACTCGCTTGATCTAAAAATAAATGTGTTACTGACTACCACACATTATATTTTGTATTTATTTTAGTGTTTCTTAAAGCCAGAAAGTTGCCATTTAAAAGCACTGTAGTTTTGTGTCATGTCTGTTATCTGCTTTTTTTCTACAAAATTAAGCTGAATGAACATCCTCCAAGTCTGGTAATTCCATAATTTTTTTCCAAGAGTTGTATATTACTCATGCGGTAGCAGGCTGCACTGTCCAAAAACAAAAAGTTTTGATATATCTATTCCAACAAGCTAAGACAACCTGCTGTGCGTTGCTAGTAAAGATTTATGGTGAAAACATTGACAATGGTGAGATAGAAAATAAGTCTTCACTAGATAAACTTTCTTTCTTTGGTCCTTCAGCTCTTGGACAGATAATGCTGTTTGTGGACGGCATGAATGGCCTCATCAGCCATAATGAAACAATCCAGTGGCTCTACACCCTCGTTGGATCCAAGGTAAAAATACAATGTTTATGGAAACAATTATTCTAGCAGCACAATTTATCTAAAGGGGCGACTCTCATGTACACACTGACTGTGCTCTCGGAAATGTGCAGACTCCTTGCTATCAATTTTGGTGTTTTTGCCGTCTAATAAGCACGCTGGTGGTCAGATTGTTACATACACTTCTATTTAACTTCTGAAAACTTCTGTCATCCTTAAATGTATCCTTTAATTTAGCTCATCTTTTATAGGCCCCCAACATACATGCATATATATATATATATATATATATATATATATATATATATATATATATATATATATATATATATATATATATATATATATATATATATATATATATATATATATATATATATATATATATATATATATATATATATATATATATATATATATATATATATATATATAGCGCTCAATACCGGGGTAGAGCGGAATATATGTTAGGTCAGGAAAAAACACAGGGGCTATATCATCCCTACAAGCCTGTTTCGCAGGTTTCCCTGCTCGTCAGGGGATTCATATATATATATATATATATATATATATATATATATATATATATATATATATATATATATATATATATATATATATATATATATATATATATATATATATATATATATATATGTATGTATGTATGTATGTATGTATGTATGTATGTATGTATGTATGTATGCATGTATATATATATATATACTCAGTGGCCTAGTGGTTAGAGTGTCCGCCCTGATATCTGTAGATTGTGAGTTCAAACCCCGGCCGAGTCATACCAAAGACTATAAAAATGGGACCCATTACCTCCCTGCTTGACACTCAGCATCAAGGGTTGGAATTGGGGGTTAAATCACCAAAAATGATTCCCGGGCGTGGCCACCGCTGCTGCTCACTGCTCCCCTCACCTCCCAGGGGGTGATCAAGGGTGCCGGGTCAAATATAGAGAATAATTTGCCACACCTCGTCTGTGTGTGACAATCATTGGTACTTTAATATATATATATAGATATACAGTATATATGATGTGTGTGTATATATATATACATATATATATATATATATATATATATATATATATATATATATATATATATATATATATATATATATATATATATATATATATATATATATATATATATATATATGTATGTATATACATACATATATATATGTATATATATATATATGTATATATATATACATGTATATGTGTGTGTATACACATATATATGTGTGTATATACATATATATATATACATACATATGTGTGTATACACATATATGTGTGTGTATATATATATACATATATGTATATATCTATATATGTATGTATATATATATATGTATATATGTATATATACTGTATGTATATATATACATATATATGTGTATATGTATACACTTATATATGTAATACATATAAATGTGTATATATGTATATATGTCTGTATATATATTTATATAGATATATATATATACATATGTATATGTGTATATATATGTGTATATACATATGTATATGTATGTATGTATGTATGTATACAGTATTTTCCGCACTATAAGGCGCACCCGATTATAAGGCGCACCTTCAATGAATGGACTATTTCAAAACTTTGTTCATATATAAGGTGCACCGCATTATAAGGCGCGCAGAATAGACGCTACAGTAGAGGCTGGGGTTACGTTATGAATCCATTAGATGGATCTGCGCTAAAGGGAATGTCAACAAAACAAATAGTGATTGTACTGACACTTCTGCTTGCTGCTCTCTGTTCAACAACCCACTGTTCGAGTTTGTCCTCCAACTGTAGCCATCTCGCTTTGTTCCCTCGGAAACTCTGTTTAGTCTTCTTTACTTGGCGCAGGTCATCATGTTGCTTCCTCCACTTCCACACCATTGATTCGTTAATGTTAAATTATCTCGCTGCTGCTCTATTCCCGTGTTCTACTGCGTGACTGATCGCCTTGAGTTTAAAATCTGCGTCGTAAGCGTGTCTCTTAATAGGAGCCATTTTTGGGTCTTTACATAAAGTTTAGGTCTCGCAACTACGGGACTTCATTTTCTTCTTCTACGGTAAGCACCCGTAGAAGGGGGAAAATGAAGTCAGCGTAGTTACCGTAGGTGCGAGACCTGTTGTGGCTCAATATTGGTCCAAATATAAGGCGCACCGTCAGCTTTTGAGGAAATTGGAGGTTTTTAGGTGCGCCTTATAGTGCGGAAAATATGGTATATATATATATATATATATATATATATATATATATATATATATATATATATATATATATATATATATATATATATATATATATATATATATATATATATATATATATATATATATATATATATATATATATATATGTATACATATATATGTATGTATACATATGTATGTATATATTTGTATATATTTGTATATACAGTATATATATATACATATATACTGTATATATACATGTGTATATATGTATGTATGTATATATATATGTATATATGTGTGTGTGTATATATATATATATGTACTGTATATATGTGTATGTATGTATGTATATGTATATATTTATATATGTGTGTGTGTGTATGTGTATATATATATATGTATATATATATATATATACATACATATATATGTGTTTATATATACATACCTATATATACTGTGTATATATATACATGCATATACTGTATATTTGTAAATGTATATGTGTATGTAGATATATATATATATATATATATATATATATATATATATATATATATATATATATATATATATATATATATATATATATATATATATATATATATATATATATATATATGTATGTATGTATGTATGTATGTATGTATGTATGTATGTATGTATGTATGTATGTATGTATATATATATATATATATATATATATATATATATATATATATATATATATATATATATATATATTATACATGAAGTATATTTACAATTATTTTTTAGTTGCCAATTTTCAATTGCCTGCCGGTTTGACACTGATGACAACTGTTTTAGATTTTTGGATTTGGAAGTATCAACTTTAATAGTGTTTCTCTCCTGCTGTGCAGTTCCGTCTGGTGGTGAAGACAGCCTTGAAGCTCCTGCTGGTGTTTGTGGAGTACGCAGAGTCTAACGCCGCCATGCTCATAGAGGCTGTGAATGCTGTCGATGCCAAAAGTGGTAAATCAAAAACTAACTAGAAAATGCCATTGCAATAGAGATTGCATATGAATGCTGGAAATTAAAGCCAACAGTTAGCACGCTAGCCGGATAGCTTTAACATAATAAACAACACTTAGGTGTATACTAGGGATGTTGCGATCAGGATTTTATGTTGTCGATTCCAATACCGATCATCTATTAATGAGATCCACCAATACCAATACCGATTTTTATCACATTTATTAACTGTAAATGTTTCCAAGTATTTATGGTGAGTGCCATTGACCGTTTAACAATACTTTATTTAAACTAGTTCCTTGTATGTCTTTTATTACATACAATTGATTGAGCAAAACAAAGTCAACAGTACACAATAACTAAACAAAAGCTGGCTTTCTCTCAGTGTGCAACATGTTTAGCCTCGTCCTCCCGTGATAATGATACTTGATAAAGGTACTGGATAATAATACCTGCAATACTAAGAATGCAGTTTATTTGCCGTAAAGGAGGTGATTATTACTAGTTTAGAGGAGTGGCGCCACATTGTGTATAGAGACACATAAGCTGCTATCCGCTTGTCATTCAGGAGACTCAAAAAGAACAAGCCAGAGATGATAGGCTTTTGTCATTTGCATTTAAAGGCATCAATGGTGAGTTCATACTTGTTCACTAAAGTTGCCTGATACTGTTCGGTAGTAGATCGATTGGCAAATTCTTATTGTGATATTAGTAAAAAAAAAAAAAATAAAGCATATATGAAATATTTGACTCTTAGGTGTATACTTGCTAAAATAGTTAAAAAGATGGCACGCCCACTTTAGCATGTGTCAAGTGACAAAATATTTGACTCGGGTGTTACTTGGAACAGTTTGACTTTGGAATGATTTGTCATTGATTGAGTGGTATTGAAAAGTGGGAATTCCAGTAATAAGCAGGATTTTTTTTGGAAAATGAAAAGTGTTAGTTTGAATGTCCAGGGTGAGCGGAAGGTGTTGATGGTGAAATGGTTTGAATCTGTCGAGTACTTTGTGAAATGTTGACATTTGAAAAATTGTCCACTCATTTCAAATCGAAAAAAATGTCCCGGAAAATGTGAAACTTTTGTAATTTTTGCACAAAAAAAATGGTCGCACGCATGTCATAAATGGCCTAAAGATTTTGAAGGTTTGAATCTTTATGAAAAATGCGAAAGGGAAAGAATGCTGAAAAGCATTCACACAAAAATGGATGAACAAATTAAATTAGTACGTGTTATTTCCAATGTGTTTCTGCATTGAAGTCACTGACTGTACCGGCTGAGATTTTTTTTATGTTAACAGCGTCGTAGAACGTATACGCAAACAAAGATTTAACGTCTGCCGTCTGCATTTCGCTGTTTCAGGTATAAAACTATGGAGGAACATCATGGAGATCTTGGATGAGAAGGATGGAGTCGATACGGAACTGCTGGTTTATGGAATGACACTCGTCAACAAGGTTAGTTTGCATGATGAAGACAGAACGATACATGTTGGACAACTGAGTTTGTGTGAATAGTTTAGGGAAGGTTTTTTTATATAACATGACTGTGCCTTATTTTCACAAAGCAAGGAAGTAAGGGCTTGACTTAGTTTGGAGTGGAAGAACAAAATCAAACACAACTTGAACAGAGATAGTGTCCAACACCCGTGAATTTACAAATGTTATTTTGGAGACCAGCTATATAACCTCAGCGTCCTCTGCAGCGGACATTTGTGTTTTAAAGGCCTACTGAAATGAAATGTTCTTATTTAAACGGGGATAGCAGGTCCATTCTATGTGTCATACTTGCTCATTTCGCGATATTGCCATATTTTTGCTGAAAGGATTTAGTAGAGAACATCAACGATAAAGTTCGCAATTTTTGGTCGCTGATAAAAAAACCTTGCCTGTACCGGAAGTAGCGTGACGTCACAGGTTATGGACCTCCTCACATCTGCACATTGTTTACACTCATGGCCACCAGCAGCGAGAGCGATTCGGACCCAGAAAGCGACGATTACCCCATTAATTTGAGCGAGGATGAAAGATTTGTGGATGAGGAAAGTGAGAGTGAAGGATTAGAGGGCAGTGGAAGCGATTCAGATAGGGAAGATGCTGTGAGAGGCGGGTGGGACCTGATATTCAGCTGGGAATGACTAAAACAGTAAATAAACACAAGACATATATATACTCTATTAGCCACAACACAACCAGGCTTATATTTAATATGCCACAAATTAATCCGCATAACAAACTCCTCCCCCCTCCCATCCATTTGACCCACCAATACAACTCAAACACCCGCACAACACACTTAATCCCACAGCCCAAAGTACCGTTCACCTCCGTAAAGTTTATACAGCACATATATTTCCCCAAAGTTACGTACGTGACATGCACATAGCAGCACGCACGTACGGGCAAGCGATCAAATGATTGGAAGCCAAAGCTGCGTACTCACGGTAGCACGTATCCAACTCAAAGTCCTCCTGGTAAGAGTCCAGCCGGCCGCTAATACACCGCTACCCACCTACAGCTTTCTTCTTTGCTGTCTTCGTTCATTAAACAAATTGCAAAAGATTCACCAACACAGATGTCCAGAATACTGTGGAATTTTGCGATGAAAACAGACGACTTAATAGCTGGCCACAATGGTGTCCCAATATGTCCGCTACAATCCGTGACGTCACGCGCAAACGTCATCATACCAAGACGTTTACTGCAGAAAATTTTGCGGGAAATTTAAACTTGCACTTTACTCATCTAACCCGGCCGTATTGGCATGTGTTACAATGTACTCAAGTGAGACAGCGTTACTTTAAAGCATCCATCCATTTTCTACCGCTTGTCCCTTTTGGGGTTGCAGGGGTGCTGGAGCCTATCTCAGCTGCATTCGAGCAGTTCTTCTCAAATAGAGGGGTGCGCTGCAAACGCCAGGGGGGTGCGTGGGACCCTGGAAAACATGCTTTATCAGTATCATGCTTCAAACCTTCAAAATGTTGTCCACTACAAAACATGCTCATTGTAGCCATTAATTAATCCTGATATCCTCATTTTGATAAAAAAAATCAAAATTAGTGCAAATTGTTTTATTCATTTTTGTTTTGTAGGTTAAAGTGTCGTATATATTGTTCTACTTAGATAATACGGTAAATGTATTATTATTTATTGAGTTTATTTAATTAAACATTTTCAATATCAAATGTTCAGCGTAAATAAAGATTTAAAAAAATATCTCTTTAAATCTTTTCTGTTACAGACTAAACAAAAATGTTAAAGGTATTCTTTGTTGTAAGTTGATCTGTATTTTGTTCATTTTTTCTTTAATGTTAAAAAGGATGCAGTGTTACGCAGAGATGTACTTATAGCAATTTCATGGACAAAGTATACTTTTTCTATTCAGGGCAGAGAGTGGGGGGTGCGGAATATGTTCTCCTTCCTCGGGGGGGCGTGACAGAAAATAATTGAGAAGTACTGCTTTAGAGTAATATGACTCAAGGAAAAATGAAAAGTAGTCATCCAAATAATTACTTTAGTATTCAGTAAAAAAAAACAACTAACTACCCAAATACTGTGCAACTTGTTAGTAATTTCTGATTTATTAATAGTTATTTTTAATAGTACTTGCACTTCAACTGTAGTTGGAGTGTAGTACAAAAGATTTTACAACCACTTAGGATGTTAGGGTTATGGTATGTGTTTTGAACATGCACACAATTACAACATGATACATCACAATTTCCAGTTTCTCTTTTCAACATGTTCGAAAAGGCGCAGAAAGAAGCAGAGCTAATTTAATCCTACCCCTTTTCGGTTACATAGCAGTTGCTAACACTTTTGTTCACTTCCTGTTCTCTATTTAATTACAATGTACTCCATAAATAATAACATTAAAAAACAATAAATAAATAAATAGTGAAATAAGTTGTATTTTATATGGTGTGATGAACAAGACTATCAATAAATTCAGAATTTATCACGATTCTTCTTTGTACATTGTAAACACTTTGAGTTTAAACAGCTTCTCAAATTGGATCATATTAGTACCCTGTTTGATTTCTTTACTTAATCCATTCCATAATTTAATTCCACATACAGATTTACTATAGGTTTTAAGTGTTGTACGAGCATACAAATGTTCTAAGTTACTTTTTTTTACTTTCTAAGGTTATAGTTCTCTTTGTTGAAAACAATTGTTGTACATTCTTGGGTAGCAGGTTATAGTTTGCTATGTACATAATTTTGTCTGTTTGTAAATTCACTTCATGGTGGAATTTCAATATTGTTAATAAATAAAGAGTTTGTATGTTCTCTATATCCAACATTATGTGTCATCCTAACTGACATTTTTTGTAACACCGTTAGTGACTGAAGCATACATTTGTAGTTGTTTCCCCATATTTCTACACAATAACTCAGATATGGTAACACTAGCAAGCAGTAAAGAATATAAAGTGATTTTTGGTCCAATACATATTTCGCCTTATTCATTATTGATCTATTTCTTGCCACCTTATGTTGTATATGTTTTATGAGATTTCCAGTTCCTTTTTTTTAATCAATAATTACACCCAGAAATTTGATTTCATTTACTCAATGTCTATTCCGTCTATTTGTATTTGTGTATGTCTTTCTCTTCTACTGTTACCAGTTTTACTGAGGTTTAAGGATAGTCTGTTTTTGTCAAACCCTTTTGTTTAATTTATTTATTTATTCAGTTATTATTTGTATTAGATTCTGTGTGTTCTCTCCTAAACAAAACGCTGTTGTATCGTTCCCAAATAATACTAACTTTAAGTCTTTTGTTATAATCGAGCTAACATTAGCATTTGCGTAACTAAATCAACCAAAAAAAACGTATCCAACTTCTGCAACATGTTTTCTCTCATAGGAAGTGGAATTTGTGTAGGCTAAATATGAACATATCTACAGACACAAATAAATGAATAGTAGAATACGAATATGAATAAATGTTATTTTTCCTAATTTGTAAGTAAACATTGAAGAGTTGTGCTGCCTCATCTGACGTCATGTCACTTTTTACAACGTGTAGTTTGAGTGTGGTCATGTGACTGCAAGCCTCCGTGTGATTGGTGAAATAGTCAAACGTCACTAGTGCTTACGTTGGATTGGTGCAATTGAGTCATGTGACAGTGTCAGCTGCAAGAAGTCGCTCTAAAGAGCCAAAAGTATGTCTTTGCAAGCAGTAATAAATAGATAATAATTAATGATGATATAAATAAATGTAGCGATCGGAATGAAACGTGTGGGGTGCCACAAGACTCGGTATTGGGACCTAAGTTATTTATACTATATTTAAATGATATTTGTTCAGTGCCTAATAAATTGAAATTTATTATGTTTGCAGATGATACAAATGTATATTGTTCAGGAGAAGACTTGAAGGAAGTGTTGAGGATAATAGAGGTTGAGTTGATTCAGCTAAAAAAAATGGTTAGATATTAATAAGTTATCATTAAATGATAAGAAAACTAAATTTATGGTGTTTAGTGGTGCAAGGACAAATTGTGAAGCAAAATTAAAATTAAATCAAGTGGAAATTGATAGAGTATATGAAACTAAATTCCTGGGAATAATAATTGATCATAAATTATGTTGGAAACCGCTTACGGCGTGGCAAAGTTGGTAGAGTGGCCGGGCCAGCAATCGGAGGGTTGCTGGTTACTGGGGTTCAATCCCCACCTTCTACCATCCTAGTCACGTCCGTTGTGTCCTTGGGCAAGACACTTCACCCTTGCTCCTGATGGCTGCTGGTTAGCGCCTTGCATGGCAGCTCCCGCCATCAGTGTGTGAATGTGTGTGTGAATGGGTGAATGTGGAAATACTGTCAAAGCGCTTTGAGTACCTTGAAGGTAGAAAAGCGCTATACAAGTATAACCCATTTATCATTTATATAAAGGAAAAAATATCCAAATCCATTGTTATTCTTTATAAAGTAAAACACATGCTGAATAAGAAATGTCTGCATATGTTATATTATTCTTTTATTTTTCCATATTTAACATATTGTGTTGAAGTTTGGGGAAATGTTTATAAAACAAACGTAGACCCAATAATTAAACTTCAAAAAAAGGTCATTAGAATAATACACAAAGCGTGCTACTATGAACATACCAATCCATTATTTATAAGTTCTAATGTGTTAAAATTTTCAGATATTGTGTTCTTAAAAACAATGGAAATTATTTTTCGGGTAAAGAACAACAGCCTTCCAGCTTGTATTTTTAGGTTATTTCAATTAAGAGGAGAAAACTATAATTTACGGGGATATTGATTTTTGAAATAGGTAAAGCAAGAACGAATATAAAATACAGATGTATTTCAGTTTTAGGAGTTAAATGGTGGAACAAGCTCAGTGATGAGCTGAAGACATGTACTTCTTTGTTAAGGTTTAAGAAAACGTTGAAAGGTGAAATAATGAAAATTATAAAATATAGCAACAATTACTTTCATCCCATTGATTTTTTTTTTTCTTTTTAACGTTGATGTTCCAGGTAATCTTATTTTCAGTGAAGGTATAGGATAGGCAAATATAAGCCTTGGCTTCAGCCTATTCCTTTTATCGGTCATGCTTTTTCTTTTCTTTTCTTTTTGTGTGTAAATGTGTATGATTGTTCTATATGTATAATTTGTACTCTTGGACTGGTCACACGAAATGGTTAATGGTTGATGGTTGATTATATGACCGAAATAAACTTATTTCATTTATTCATTTATTCAAACTCAATGTAACTAGCGTTTGTTTGTTTTTTTCTTTAAAAAAATTGTAAAAAAAAAGTAAAAAAAAGGATGTTCCTTTTAAACTACTCTGACAAGTACATTTTATGTGAAAAGTTACATATGTAAATGTAATGGGCGCGGCCACCGCTGCTGCTCACTGCTCCCCTCACCTCCCAGTTGGTGAGGGTGATGGATCAAATGCAGAGGATAATCTCACCACACCTAGTGTGTGTGTGACAATCATTGGTACTTTAACTTTAACTTTAACAGAGTAAAGGTAACACGTACTACCCACCTCTATTTAAGGCAACAACAAGATGAAGTCTTATTTTAGTGTGTTTGTCCTGAAGACGCTGGCAGGTCTCCCTGACCAAGACTCCTACTACGACATGGTGGACTGTCTGGAGGAGCAAGGTATCGAGGTGGTGACACAGAGACACCTGAGCAGGAAGGGTACCGATCTGGACCTGGTAGAGCAGTTAAACATCTACGAGGTCAGGAGGTCTACCTGTCATTATCATTCAAAGGTAAATAGAATTATGACAGTAAGTTGACCTTTCCTTTGTCCTAATTGTCCCCAGACGTCTCTCCGGCATGAAGACGGCGACGACGAGACGCACCTACCTCCCAGCGGCAAGAAAGATCGGCGCCGGGCGAGTATGGGCGGCACCAACGAGCGGCGCGGCCTGGAGAGACGACGCAGCCGCAGACATTCGCTCCAAAACAGCAGAGGTCACGCCTCGGCCCCAGCGTCGCCCTGCAGCCCCCACGGCAACGGCTTACTACCCTTTGGTGGTCAACGTGTTGAAGACATCACTGAAAGGTGAGGAGGATCAGAACTTTGCGTCCATTTTGACTTAAACAATGTCTGACATGGTTATACTGAATATAGAGTAGCAATTTTAACAATTGTTACATATTTGTCACAGTACAAAACAACACAGAAAACATTTGAACGAAGATGGCTCGAACAGGGATACAGTATTTAACTAGATTGTTTTTGGGGCCACATATGCAGCCGGACTTCTCCCTTCACTATTATTCTTATTTTGTATATTCCTGAGAACCCCCAACCTTTTTGTACTTGCGGACCGGTCAATGCTTGAAAATTTGTCCCACGGACGTTAAAAAAATTTTTAATTTTTTTTTGTCATAAAGAAATAAATAAATAAATAATTGATAAATGGGTTATACTTGTATAGCGCTTTTCTACCTTCAAGGTACTCAAAGCGCTTTGACAGTATTTCCACATTCACCCATTCACACACTGATGGCGGGAGCTGCCATGCAAGGCGCTAACCAGCACCCATCAGGAGCAAGGGTGACGGGTCTTGCCCAAGGACACAACGGACGTGACTAGGATGGTAGAAGGTGGGGATTGAACCCCAGTCGCCAGCAACCCTCCGATTGCTGGCACGGCCACTCTACCAACTTCGCCACGCCTTCCCATACAAATACAATCATGTGTGCTTACGGACTGTATCCCTGCAGACTGTATTGATTTATATTGATATATAATGTATATATTGTGTTTTTTATGTTGATTTAATTTAAAAAAAATATATATATATATTTTTTTTTATTTTTTTTATTTCTTGTGCGACCGGAACCGGGCCGCGGCCCGGTGGTTGGGGACCACTGCTCTACAGTAGCCGTTGATTTTGGTCTGTTTATTTTGAGGAGGCCTCTCTAGGACAGGATTTTAGTGTTTTTAAGACAAATTGTAGAAAATGGATTCATGGAAAAATCTGCTGAAAAAAATGTGAGTCTCTCACAAGTTTTTTTAAACTAAACTTGCGGGCAACCAGTTGAATAGCTCAAATTATGAAAAAGAGAGGACTTAAAATAGAACCTTGAGGAACACCACTAGTTTAACTAAAGAAGTTGAACAAATGACTACTGACTGAAGTAAACAAGCCTGAGTATAGATCACAATTCGAAAAAAATGTTTAACTGCCAAATAGGAGAGGACTTAAAGAGATGCCTTGAGAAACGCCTCAGTTGTTTAAATCACAAGTTTGGACCCCGGTGTTCTATGTTTGCTAGCAAGGTTAAAATGTCAATGCAAGGATCTATGCAAATGTGTTTACAGTGGTCCAAGTTCCTCTATACAACAGGAGCACTCTGGTGTTTTTAAGAATGTGCTGCAAAAATGTTTGTGTCCCAAGTTTTGAACTGGGACACAAACACTTGTACACTACACATCGTACATTACGATGCCTTTAACCCCGCCCCCTCTCCAACATCTTCTGACTTAAAATGTGTTGGCAAAGATTTATTACATTTAATACAAAAATGGTATCATTCCCAAGCCGGATTTGGCCCTTGGCCCTCCAGTTGAGAAGCCCTGGCCTAAAGGCACAATGCCACATCAACAGATGTAGTTAATACTAGACATGTCCCGATCCTGATCATGGAATTAACTCATCCGCAATCGAGCCCAGCCGACATGCAGGAGTTGTATGAATTTTCAGGAAGATGTGTGTCTTGCCAGAACACCGGCTCGAATTTGAGGGCAACCTGCAACGAACACGTCGTTTATCATCGTTTATCCACAGTTCGTAGATGCTATACTAATCCTCACCACCGTGGCGAAAAATAAATCAATTTTCTTCCTAGTATTATTATCACTGGAGGACTACAGGAAAAGGAATGGCGAAGCATACAATACACACACACCAAGCAGGATGACACAAGAAGCTAACAGCTGAACCTTGAATGTAAAATAGGGGTAATCAATCCAGATATCAATACCATTGATACATAATGTAGTATCAATAAATAAACAATACTAAAGTGATTATATCGATATTTTTATTTGTTGATAAAAAATATTTTCTGGGTTGTTTTTGTTCATGTTTATAGTAACAAGTCTGTGGATTCAGGAATACAGGATACAGGAAGGCTTTAAGGGCAACATGATTTAAATGGGGGGGGCAATAGTTTATGCTTTTGTTTAGGTTTTATGCAATTTATTTTGTTTAAAAAAAATGGTGTTTAGCATTAAATACCACAAATGTAATACATCAGATTTACAACTAGCAAATACTAATTTTATTGAGATAAGCTTTATAAAAATGTGTTTGTGTATAGTCAGACGCTATAAAACATTATCAGTTCTATAATGTATTGTCAAAGTAACGGATTGGGGCTCGAAAGTTGATTGACTCTAAGTTAGTATGGATATACTTTTTATTACACATAATAATTGTACCACGTAGCAGCAAGGCAGTGGTGGCAATGGATTTTCTATTCAATGCAGAGCAGGGATTCCATTTTAAATTTGGGAAATATCTGGGTGTACATTTCCAACTGTGAATTGGTATTGCTCCGTGTATTCAAACTATCAACTGATCACTGCCACCAAAAATGCATCACATCCAAAGCGGCCACTCTCAAAGTATTACACACCTATTAGACCTTCTGGTAGCTCCCAGGTCCGGTCATGTGATACCGGCCCAACACAGGAAACTCTTGCGGCCTTTGAAGATCACCATTTTCCATTTTGCTAATGAAACCCAGCAGGAACGTGCGAGGAATGGATTTGACAAGCAAACGAGACTCACGTGTGAGGATGTAGTACTAGAAATAAAACAGGAGATATTGAATCTCCTGCAGTCTTCACGCTCCCATCATCCAACCTCTCAACTTCCTGTCGCTCGCAATCACTAACACATTGTTGTAATATTTCACATATCTGTCCATGTTAACTCTGCCAAGGATGTTACACCTTCACCGTTGTGGGTTAATTACTTTTTCTGTTGTATTACCAACATAATTAAAGAAAAGAACGTGATAGGAAAAGTTGCACTTGAAATGATACAACCCTCATTGTAAATGACATTTCACATAGAAAATAGGGACTCATTGACTTTGCAATGATGCGTGCAACTGTGTATTGCTGACTAGTTTAAAACCTTTAAGTTACTTGGCAGAGGTCTGAGCATATTGCCTGATGGGGTGATAATTCACTAACATTCTTGCACCTGTCTTCTTGCGTGCTGCATGTGTGTGCTGTTTTAGTGTTTCCTTCTGACTTATAATAAGGCATAAATCAAAATTACAATGATTCTATAAATTTGTGCAAGTTAAACACCTGGTAAACTGCATTTATGTGTGTAAGTATGCACTTTTTTCGTGTACTTAATAGCTTTGAGAAGTGGAAAAAGTGTGTGGTCCAATATTCCTAAACTTTGTATGGGAAACACTGTTGGGTTTGGCCGCCATGTTTGTGTTGTCTTCAAAGTCATGTTTGCTTCTGTGTGTTTTGACTTTGCCTCCATTCCTACATCCTCCCTTTCCTCCTTTCAACCCTCGAACCGTCCCCTACCACAGAGACGAGGAGGACGAAGGAGAGGAGGACGAGGAGGAAGAGTCAGATGATGAAAGTCATCCAGACACTGAGTCCTTTAGGCAGGAAACTTGCAGGTATTGTAGGTTGATAGCCCCTAAGTAGGATACAACCCATTACTCTCTTATGCTATAAAGTATAATATACTTATATGGTAGAAGCCCGCCCATTTGCAGTTCGGCAGTCGCATTTTAATTATCGTATTTTTCGACTATAAGGTACACTTAAAATCCTTTCAGTTTTTCTACAATCGACAGTGCGATTTATAAACCGGTGCCCTAATGTACGGATTAATTCTGGTTGTGCTTACCGACCTCAAAGCTGTTTTATTTGACACATGTTGTAATGATAGATGTAACCAGTAGATGGCAGTCCCACATAAGAGATACGTGTGGACTGCAGCCTGTTCAATAAATGACGCTAGCTCGTGTCCGTAAGCAAGTAACACCAAAACTTTTGGTAAGCTACGAAGCCACATTGCTTAAAGCATGGGTGTCAAACTCTGGCCCGCGGGCCAAATTTGGCCCGCCGTGTAATTTCATTTGGCCCTTGAGGCAATATCAAATTAACACTAGAGCTGGCCCGCCGATTATATACAGCGGCGGTGCCGCGGTAACGCCGCATTCACCGCTAATTCTCATACTTGCCAACCCTCCCGGGAGACTCCCAAATTTCAGTGCCCCTCCCGAAAATCGTCACGTCCGCTTTTCATCCAGTCCAACGAGTGCTTTTGTAGCGTCCCGGAAGAGTTAGTGCTGCAACTGTTGTGTTTATGTTGTGTTACGGTGCGGATGTTCTCCCGAAATGTGTTTGTCATTCTTGTTTGGTGTGGATTCACAGAGTGGCGTATATTTCTAACAGTGTTAAAGTTGTTTATACGGCAACCCTCAGTGTAAGCTGTATTGCTGTTGATCAAGCATGCGTTGCATTCACGTGTGTGTGCGTACAGAAGCCGCACATATCTTGTGACTGGGCCGGCACGTTGTTAGAATGGATGAAAAGCGGACGTGACGACAGCTCGTAGAGGACGTTAAAGGCAGTGCCTTTAAGGCACGCCCCCAGGACTGTGGTCCGGGTTGACTACGAGATATAATGACTGATGAAGACCTTCATTCGATAATGAAGGTTGCCTCAGCTCAAATCCTGAGCCCCGACATTAATGAAATAGCATCCAAGAAAAGATGGCAGGTATCTGGCTTGGGTACATCAGATTAGATCAGTGTGTTGCAAACTGAGCAGTTTAAAGTCCTGAATGGTTGGTTTATTCATTGTTATTTTATTTTCAAATGTATTAGCCTGTGGAAAAAGTTAATGTTGATATTTACCTCAGAAGGCTGCAAATAGAAAAGAGGCATTCAATTTTTATTTTAAATTGTAATTGATATGCCATTGATATTTTTTACTTATTATTATTATTTGAAACTCGATTTTGCATGTCACTATAAAGTTATATAAGCCTTTCTTGTTCAATATTCAATGCAAAACTTGTTTGGGTCCCTATTAAAAGGTTAATTTGTTCAACCTTGGCCCGCGGCTTTGTTTAGTTTTTAATTTTGGCCCACTCTGTATTTGAGTTTGACACCCCTGGCTTAAAGTATTGTCGGTGCATTACGGATACCATAGTCAGAAGTACTGTGCTTCAACATACAGGTATTATTATGGTGTGTGTATAAGGACCCCAAAATGGCACCTGTTAGGAGACATATTATCTGTTTCACAATATTATGCAAAACCAACTTTTCTTACCCATTGATACCTAGTGATGTGTATTTGGATCTTCATAAGTCCCGAATGTTTGTGTGCGCCCACCATTGTAGTCCATAAGCTCATTCTTTGTCTCTATCTTCTTGTTATGGGTCATTCATCGTCTGCTGTTGCCATTTTTAATATAAAGTAGCGTACGGTTCTAACTTATTTCTGTCAGTAGACTCGCTATGGAAGCACTAAAAACTACCAGTACAACAAAGATGACGCTGTTAAATTGGAGCCATGTAAATAAGACCGCCCACTAAATTGCGCATCCTGAAGAGATGGTCAGAAAGCGATTTTAAGATGGTCTGTAAAACATAATCTATGCAACATTTTGACCAAAAAAACACCATTACATGTTATGTAGACCACAAGAAGAAATCATAATACAACTCCTTTTAAAATGCGCCTTATAATCCGGTGCACCTTTTATATGAAAATAGACCTGAATAGACCTACTCATTGGCAGTGCACCTTATAATCCGGTCCAAAAAATAAGATAAGACGTTTTAGGAGTAATTCAAATGGAAAGTAGTTTTGATGGCGCTACCTACAGGGGGGAAAAAACGCTGCAGCTATGAATCCAGCAGAGGGCGCTGATTCACAAGTCAATTCACTAAACACTTCCTGCAGGAAGATGCTTTGATATCGCGTAACTGCATAGCAGTTGTTTGTTTTAATGTGTAAAAATGAATTTAAAATGTTAACTGTTAGAGACATGTATAGGGTTCACAGTATCAAAAAAAGGCCTTTTAGGTCTTGTGTCCATTATTATCGTTTTAAAGTATTTGTATTGGCACCTAACCCCCACAAATAGTGAGTTCGACTGAATCATATAGTGCTACTCCTAATGTGTTTTAGAGCAGTCTTTTTTTCACAAGTTCCATTGTAACATTTTAGTGTATACCACTAAAATTGACAAAAACAAACGCTTGTTAGCTTACTTTGTTGCTGTACCTTCTGTGCCTAAATGGAACATACATTGGGCCCGATCCACCTAAGATTTGCGTGTATGGAAACACATGCAAACTTGATAGCGCAAGCAAAGCTGACTTACTAAGCTCGTGCGCAGAGGATTGCGTCTCTTAAATGAGCAAAATACAATTCAGTGCAATCCATTTAGCGCAGTGTTTCTTAACCATAGAGCTGAAAGTGCCCCCCACAGGGCCGTCAAGAAATATCCACTTCTAGCAGTCGTCCGTATGTGACTCAGGTGCAATACACTTTTTCACCACTTGTGGCAATAATGACAATATCAAGCCAACAGAAGAAGTCTGGAGCAAAAATCTGACATTTCTTAACTGCAAAAATGATGATTAAAGTGGTGAAGCTGTATTTTCATTTGCACTTTAATTTTATTGACTGTTTATTTAAGAAAAAAAAAGTTTTATCATTCATTTAGATTATTGTAGAATTTTACATAATTGTTTGTAAAATCATCAGTTGTTAATGGGCTTCTTCTTCTGCAGTATATTTAGTTAGTACTTATTTTTCTAATCAGCCTGACCTGAGCTTAAGGTTTATGAGTTAAATAAATAATAATCTTTTATTTAACACATGGTTTGACAAGATTGTTAACCTCTTAAGTATGTTAGATATAATTATTTAATACGACTAAAATCAAGTCTTAGTTTATCCCCTGCAACAAACCTACTAATAGTACACACAATTGTATAGTTTGCACACGCTGTAAAGCACATGTTATTTGGATCTTAGTAAATCAGGCCTGTTGTCCTCTGTGATGCAGTGGTCCATTTTCTAGCTGCCCTCAATCTCCTCTCGGATAAAATGTGTCCTTTAATACCGCTGTGTCGATACAGGAGACCCTCATTCTCCATTGTAGTTGTTCGTTAGCGCGTGTGGTTTTGGCGTATGTGTTCAGTGCATGATTATGGCAGTTTCCTGCAATAACAACACTACTGCCGTGCCATCTCTCATAGCTCTCATTTTCAGATTTCATCTTCTTTTATGCTGTAGTACTGTGTTTTTCATCACTCTTACTAAAAATACTCATAACAATTTGTCTGACATGTAAAAAGATATGCAAATATTACTTTCCAAAACAAAAAAACTTCTTCCACCAAACATATTCTATGAGTTGTAGAATAGATATATCATAATAGCAACTGGATGGACAATATGCTGGACTTTGCAATATAAAACAGTTATGGTTAAACCAATTTTAGTTGTGTGCTGGATGCAAATGAATGTTTGGGGCATTTTTATGACATTGCAGTTTTATGACATTGCAGTAGTAATTAGCAGAAAAATAGTGTACACAATATGCAGAAAATATTCTACACAATATTGTGAGAACCAATCAATCATGTCTTCTAATAAAAATAATACTTCAAAAAGAATACTTAAGTGCAGTTTTGTAACATTACTAGAATAGTTTTCCCTATTTTAAGCTCCATTATAGTTGATTATGATTTCATGCATTACTTATTACTTACACTGCTGCTTCCATCCACTGTCTTCTTCACTTCTGTGTCTCTTGTCCTCTTTATATTCCTTCCATCGCCAGTGTGACAGAAACATCTAACCCTCTTAGAAAAAGCTGCTGGGCTGAAAGGTAAGAGCAGTTATTGGTCAAGTGATGATTTGTTTTTGTTTGTTTCCTTTAGGAACATAGCTATAGCCATCATCACTCTTTGAATTGTTTATCGGAAATGGTTGTCTTAATTAACGGCTTGCCTACAATTGCTGTTTCTGATATTTTTGCATATTATGAAAATACCATTCTGGAAATATCCTGATTATCCTCCCAAGTTGCTGCACAATAGAGATGAGTACCTTTCACATTAGAACCGATACAGTACCAATTCCTGGTAGCTGGAAATTGATACAGACACTAAGCATTACTCATTTTCAGTACTTTTGTGTGTGTTATTAAATGTAAATTATTCAATAATTAAATGGTTTTCTTTTTTTCAAATGAGCTGACTATAGCTTGTTTTCATATGAGTCTCATTTGCAAATATTATATTATTTAAAGGACTTAAAATATCTATTTTTGAGATATGGACACAATCAATATTGCTTTGATTGGTTGACTCACTTAATTTAGCCTACCAATTCAATTAATGCACAAAATGTTGGTGGCACTGTACACCTAGTGGTTAGAGTGTCCGCCCTGAGATCGGTAGGTTGTGAGTTCAAACCCCGGCCGAGTCATACCAAAGACTATAAAAATGGGACCCATTACCTCCCTGCTTGGCACTCAGCATCAAGGGTTGGAATTGAGGGTTAAATCACCAAAATGATCCCCGGGCGTGGCCACCGCTGCTGCTCACTGCCCCCCTCACCTCCCAGGGGGTGAGGGTGATGGGTCAAATGCAGAGGATAATCTCACCACACCTAGTGTGTGTGTGGCAATCATTGGTACTTTAACATATGTGATTGGTGTATTCTGTATTTCTCTTTCATGGTTAATTGTTCCTCAGAATGAACACAATAAATGTAACTTTTCTTGATGTTGTTCAGTTGAAACTGTATATTGAAGAGTGATAGATTGATTGTTTGTTTTATAGGATTACTTCCAATGGAAGTCCGTATCCAGGCAGGCACCAAAACCCAACCACCCCCAGCCCTCGCTTCACTAGTACGGCGACCTGCACACCAGAGTCCAAAGCTGACCGGTTAGCATACAGTAGATGGATGGATTAATTATGTACAGTTTGTTCCTGAAATGTTGTGTGCATGCAGACCTGCTATCGGAGGCTTGCTGAGCTCGTCATACAGACAACATCAGGAGTCTCTGGCTGCAGAGAGGGAGAGAAGACGTGTGGAGCGAGAGGAACGTCTGCAGAGGATCGAAAGGGAGGAGAGGAATCGCTTCAAGTTAGTGTCACATTGCAAATCTAAACAATTAGAATCCATGTGAGCTGCAATTGAGTATATTTGACTGTATACACAAGTCTTATCACATCCATTCAGTACACACACAATAATTTTGACTTTTTGCTGTCTCAGTCGAGATTTCGTCGGCAAAAGAGAAGAAGCAAGGCAAGCCAGAGAGGAAATGTGAGTTGTATTTGGCCACACATTGCCATCATGTTACAATTGTAAAGATTGGAGAGCGGATGGAACGTGAGTTTAGCCGGCTAAAGTCTACCGAGCAGGCCTGTTCACCATTAAGATGTCCCAAAGTGAACAGGACACGTGTGTAATTGGATTTTGGCATGGATGTGGTCCAGGTGCCTTGAAAGCATTTTATTGCCCATTTCACCCCTCTAAAGTGGAACATGCATGTTCTGTGTGGAGACACCAGCAGTCTCTTCTGAAATGTCTTCTGTTAACATCGATTCCTCCATCGTCTATCTTGAATAAAACATAATTTTTATTTCTGTTACACTCCTGTTTTATTGTAGTGTAGTGGGGAGTGTTTATTGTAGTGCAGTAGCTTAATACTCTCTACTGTGGCAGGTACAAGGCTGTTGAGAGGCTAGCGGCCGAGGAGTTTGAGCGAGAGCGACCCAGGGTGCCAGTAAGAGGCCGCACGGAGATCACGCTGTGTTTGAGTTCCAATCCCGCCGTCCGCTCAGCGTCCCGCTGTGTCACAACATCGTCCATCGTCTCACAGCAAGACAAGGCACCCGGTACTCCGCAGATGGCGGGTAAATGTCTGAAAACTGTCCTCCTACAGTCTCATTTATATGATACTACGTTTAGCAAAAGCACTAATACAGTTTTTGTATGTGTGTGTGTGTATGTATATATATATATATATATATATATATATATATATATATATATATATATATATATATATATATATATATATATATATATATATATATATATGTATATGTGTATATATATGTGTATATGTATATATATACATATATATTAGGGGTGTGGGAAAAAATCAATTCGAATTCGAATCACGATTCTCACGTTGTGCGATTCAGAATCGATTCTCATTTTTAAAAAATCGATTTTTATTTTATTTTTTTTATTATTATTATTATTATTTATTTATTTTTATTTTTTTATTTTAATCAATCCAACAAAAAAATACACAGCAATACCATAACAATGCAATCCAATTACAAAACCAAACCCGACCCAGCAACACTCAGAACTGCAATAAACAGAGCAATTGGCGTGGCGAAGTTGGTAGAGTGGCCGTGCCAGTAATCGGAGGGTTGCTGGTTACTGGGGTTCAATCCCCACCTTCTACCATCCTAGTCACGTCCGTTGTGTCCTTGGGCAAGACACTTCACCCTTGCTCCTGATGGGTGTTGGTTAGCGCCTTGCATGGCAGCTCCCGCCATCAGTGTGTGAATGGGTGAATGTGGAAATACTGTCAAAGCGCTTTGAGTACCTTGAAGGTAGAAACGCGCTATACAAGTATAACCCATTTATTATTTATAATTGAGAGGAGACACAAACACGAACAAACCATAAGTAGTGAAACAAAAATGAATATCATCAACAACAGTATCAATATTAGTTACAATTTCAATATAGCAGTGATTACAAATCCCTCATTGACATTATCATTAGACATTTATAAAAAAAAAAAAAAAAAAAGAACAATAGTGTCACAGTGGCTTACACTTGCATTGCATCTCATAAGGTTGACAACACACTGTGTCCAATATTTTCAGAAAGATAAAATAAGTCATATTTTTGGTTCATTTAATAGTTAAAACAAATTTACATTATTGCAATCAGTTGATAAAACATTGTCCTTTACAATTATAAAAGCTTTTTACAAAAATCTACTACTCTGCTTGCATGTCAGCAGACTGGGGTAGATCCTGCTGAAATCCTATGTATTGAATGAATAGAGAATCGTTTTGAATCGGGAAAAAAATCGTTTTTGAATCAAGAATCGTGTTGAATTGAAAAAAAAATCGATTTTGAATCGAATCTTGACCCCAAAAATCGATATTGAATCGAATCGTGGGACACCCAAAGATTCACAGCCCTAATATATATATATATATATATATATATATATATATATATATATATATATATATATATATATATATATATATATATATATATATATATATATATATATATATATATATATATATATATGTATGTGTATATATATATATATATACACATACATATATATATATATATATATATATATATACCGTAATTTCCGGACTATAAGCCGCACCTGACTATAAGCCGCACCAGCTAAATTTAGGGGAAAATACAGATTGCTCCATATATAAGCCGCACCCGACTATAAGCCGCAGGGTTTTGATGTGTAATTAGCGTAGTATATAGGGGTTCCTGCTACCACGGAGGGGATTGTCGGGACAGAGATGACTGTTTGGGAACGCAAAGCGTCCCATTTATTAACAATAAATCTTTCAATCATTCAATCAAACTTTCACATCTTTGACATGGCGAACAGCATTCGTGCAGAGTACAAATAATACAACGGTGCAAATTAATACAAAGTGCTCGCCTGTACGTTATCAAAATAACCAGCCTACCGGTATATGAAAAGTCAGTCTTTAATCATTGTGTCATCGTCTTCCTCCTGCGTACTAAAACCACCGAAATCCTCTTCGTCTGTGTCGGAGAAGAACAGGCCGTAAATAAGCCGCACCCTTGTATAAGCCGCAGGGACCATAACGAGGGGAAAAAGTAGCGGCTTATAGTCCGGAAATTACGGTATATATATATATATATATATATATATATATATATATATATATATATATATATATATATATATATATATATGCACACACACACCACAGTGGGTACGGAAAGTATTCAAACCCCTTTATATTGTTCACTCTTTGTTTCATTACAGCCATTTGCTAAAATCAACAAAGTACATTTTATTTCTCATTTATGTACACTCAGAACCCCATATTGACAGAAAAAAACAAGTAATGTTTATTCAAAAAGAAACATTGAAATATCACATGATCTTAAATATTCAAACCCTTTGCTCAGTATTGAGTACAAGCACCCTTTTGAGCTTGTACAGCCATCAGTCTTCTTGGGAATGATGCAACAAGTTTTTCCGCACCTGGATTTGGGGATCCTCTGCCATTCTTCCTTGCAGATCTTCTCCAGTTCTGTCAGGTTGAATGGTGAACGTTGGTGGACAGCCATTGTTGTCAGGTCTCTCCAGAGATGCTCGAACTCCAGAGAGTTGTTCCGAAGCCACTCCTTTGTTATTTTAGCTGTGTGCTTAGGGTCATTGTCTTGTTGGAAGGTTAACCACCGGTACAGTCTGAGGTCCTGAGCACTGTGGAAGAGGATTTCTTCCAGAATACCTCTGTACTTTGCCGCATTTGTCCTGTCCCTGCAGCTGAAAAACACCCCCATGGCATAATGCTGCCACCAACATGTTTCACTGTTGGGATTGTGTTGGGCAGGTGACGAGCAGTGTCTGGTCTTGCACTGAGGAGAGGCTTCCGTCGGGCCACTCTGCCATAAAGCCCCGACTGATAGTTGACTTTGTGGAACTTCCTCCCATCTCCCTACTGGATCTCTGGAGCTCAGCCACAGCTCACCTCTCTCACTAAGGCTCTTCTCCCACGATTGCTCAGTTTGTCTGAACAGCCAGGTCTAGGAAGAGTTGTGGTCGTCCCAGACTTCTTTAATTTAAAGGCCTACTGAAATGAATTTTTTTTATTTAAACAGGGATAGCAGATCCATTCTATGTGTCATACTTGATCATTTCACGATATTGCCATATTTTTGCTGAAAGGATTTAGTATAGAACAACGACGATAAAGTTCGCAACTTTTGGTCTCTGATAAAAAAAAGCCTTGCCCCTACTGGAAGTAGCGTGACGTAGTCAGTTGTTCACCTCCTCATATTTTCCTATTGTTTTCAACGCAGCTAGAGCGATTCGGACCGAGAAAGCGACGATTACCCCATTAATTTGAGCGAGGTTGAAAGATTTGTGGATGAGGAACGTTAGAGTGACGGACTAGAATGCAGTGAAAGACATATCTTTTTTCGCTCTGACCGTAACTTAGGTACAAGCTGGCTCATTGGATTCCAAACTCTCTCCTTTTTCTATTGTGGATCACGGATTTGTATTTTAAACCACCTCGGATACTATATCCTCTTGAAAATGAGAGTCCAGAACGCGAAATGGACATTCACAGTGACTTTTATCTCCACGACAATACATCGGCGAAGCTCTTTAGCTACTGAGCTAACGTGATAGCATCTGGCTCAAATGCAGATAGAAACAAAATAAATAAATCCCTGACTGGAAGGATAGACAGAAGATCAACAATACTATTAAACCATGGACATGTAACTACACGGTTAATAATTCTCAGCCTGGCAAAGCTTAACAATAGTGTTGCTAACAACGCTGAAGCTAACTTAGCAACTTAGCAACCGGACCTCACAGAGCTATGATAAAACTTTAGCGCTCCACCTACGCCAGCCAGCCCTCATCTGCGTTCCAGCGATCGACGGCGCGACGAAGGACTTCACCCGATCACAGATGCGGTTGGCGGCTAGCATCGGCTAGCGCGTCTGCTATCCAAGTAAGTCCTCCTTGTTGTGTTGCTACAGCCAGCCGCTAATACACCGATCCCACCTACAACTTTCTTCTTTGCAATCTCCATTGTTCATTAAACAAATTGCAAAAGATTCACCAACACAGATGTCCAGAATACTGTGGAATTATGAAAACAGAGCTTTTTGTATTGGCCTCAATGGGGGAGCCATACCTCTGTTCTACTGGCTACGTCACGTGCATACGTCATATCCAAAGGAGTTTTCAACCAGAAGTTTAGCAGGAAATTTAAAATTGCACTTTATAAGTTAACCCGGCCGTATTGGCATGTGTTGCAATGTTAAGATTTCATCATTGGTCGGTAGTAGTGGGTTTCAGTAGGCCTGTAAGGATTATGGAAACCACTGTGATCTTAGGAACCTTGAGTGCTGCAGAAATGATTCTGTAACCTTGGCCAGATCTGTGCCTTGCCACAAGTCTGTCTCTGAGCTCCTTGGGCAATTCCCTCCACCTCATGATTCTCTTTTGCTCTGACATGCACTGTGAGCTTTAAGGTCTCATATCGACATATGTGTGCCTTTCCTAATGAAGTCCGATCAGTTTAATTAAACACAGATGGACTTCAATGAAGGAGCAGAACTATCTCCAGGAGGATCAGAAGAAATGGACAATGTGAGTTAAATATGAGTGTCACAGCAAAGGGTCTGAATACTTATGACAATGTGATATTTCAGTTTTTCTTTTTTATTACATTTGCACATTTGCAAAAAATTCTACATTTTAGTTTTTTCTGTCAAGGTGGGGTGCTGAGTGTACATTAATGAGAAATAAAATTAACTTTTTTGATTGTAGCAAATGGCTGCAATAAAACAAAAAGTGAAAAATTTAAAGGGGTCTGAATACTTTTTATACCCTCTGTATGTATGCATATATGTACGCATATGATAGTGTTTAGAAAGAAGATGCACTTTATTGACCACAAATTGACAGACGTATCTTATTCTAATACGATTCTGATAAAACTGCCCAGGGACTGCACTTAAAAATGTGAGTTTCTTATGTGTGACACGTGAATAGGAGTGATTTTATGCCCTGGGATTGGATGGTCAATAGTCCAGACTGTAGTCTACTCTTTACCCCAAAGTCTGATGGATGGAGTTGCTTATGAACCAATGCACAAATATTTGTTTTATACAGTACAGCCTTGAATAGCCTTAAATAAGTCAACTAATTCATGTTATTGATTTGGGAACTGTGGACAAGCAGACCAAAAATATTTTTACAGTGCTTACTTAGCTAGAATGAGAAAGAAAGATGGCAGGAATTGGTTGAGTTTATAAGTATTATGTATGTATATATATATATATATATATATATATATATATATATATATATATATATATATATACATATTTATATATATAAATATATGTATATATATGTATATATATATGTATGTATATATATGTATATATATGTATGTATATATATACTGTATATATGTGTATGTATATGTGTACATACATATACTGTATACACATTTATATATATATATATATATACATACATATATATACACCTATACATACACACACACATATATATACACACACACACACACACACACACACACACATATATATATATATATATATATATATATATATATATATATATATATATATATATATATATATATATATATATATATATATATATATATATATATATATGTACACATACACATACACATATGTATGTATATGTGTGTATATATGTTCATTGAGATGTTCATTGCTCTTCAGCAATTTGTTGGCAGTTTATCTTATTTATGCTCATCAAAGCTCTGAGAATTATGCTCATGGTTTTCTGACACCTTTTGATGGTTATGGGGCGCAATTACACCAAACAATATGGTGTTTCAGTCGGCAATAAAGAAAGTCATTTGGTTTTCATGGGCAAAGCATAATGCTATTCCATGTTATCCCAGGTGTTTTAGTGGGAGTGAATGGGGCCAAAAGGGGTCTTAAGAGAGAGTGTGTGTACTATGCAAACAATCAAAACACAATGCATTTTTTTTCCTAGCAAAATTTTAGACCACTAACCTTCATGTCACATAAGGAACACATATAAAAACCCTTTTTGGGCCAATGAGGTGCACAATAAATGATTGTGACCACTAGGTGTTGTCAAAGAACACTTAAAAAAGCATAAATATGTCATAAGGTTAATGTTTTCATACCCACAATTGTTCTCTGAGTAAAACATTCCACACTACAAAACAAAATGTATATACAGTAGTACCTCAACTTACGAGCTTAATTGGTTGTATGTTGGAACGCTTAACTCAAAACAGGTGTATCTCAAATCAACGTGGACCATTGAAATCAATTGAATAAAAAATAATAATAATTAAACAAGAAATTAAAGATAATTAAATTGGTGCTTGTCCCTCCCAAAACATCACAATGTTACCATGCCTTTATAGAAATATTGCATTAAAAAATTACAACAGAATGTAGTACAACAACTATAGTAATATTGTAAAAGTTGAATTGTTACAACAAAGAACATCCTGGTCTGGTCATTTTGACTGATGAAAATAACAAATATTTTACAGTATTTACTCTAGAGAGTGGACTTTCACGGTATCTCCGTCCAGCAGCTTCTCTACATTTGCATGGATAAATGACCGCCGCTTACATATTATTTTAACATTGTTGGCTGATGTTATCAATTCATTTTGCTTCAGTGTGGTGCAGACTAGCAGTGACACGCTCAAATTGGTTCGTCCACAAGCACAGTCATTTTTGTTATGATGTATTTCTTTAATTCAATGAATAACATCCACTTCTTCGTCTCAGCAGTGTCCTTCACACTCACGTATTTCCTTCCTGTGCTTCGAAAAACATAGTAATATCAATCTCTGGCTATAAGCTAATGCTGGCGAGTACAAGATGTTTTGGGCGGATCTTAGACTTAGACTTAGACAAACTTTATTGATCCACAAGGGAAATTGTTCCACACAGTAGCTCAGTTCCAAAGGATGGAAAGGGTAAGGATGGAAAGGATAATGCAGGTATAAAGTAGACTAAAAATGTACCATAGTAAGAATATAAAACATAACATATATTATTCATATACATATTATATATATACAGTGGGCAGCACGGTGCCAGAGGGGTTAGTGCGTCTGCCTCACATTACGAAGGTGCTGAGTAGTCTGGGGTTCAATTCCGGGCTCTGGATCTTTCTGTGTGGAGTTTGCATGTTCTCCCCGTGACTGCGTGGGTTCCCTCCGGGTACTCCGGCTTCCTCCCACCTCCAAAGACATGCACCTGGGGATAGGTTGATTGGCAACACTAAAATTGGCCCTAGTGTGTGAATGTTGTCTGTCTATCTGTGTTGGCCCTGCGATGAGGTGGCGACTTGTCTAGGGTGTACCCCGCCTTCCGCCCAATTGTAGCTGAGATAGGCTCCAGCGCCCCCCGCGACCCCGAAGGGAATAAGCGGTAGAAAATGGATGGATGGATGGATATATATACAGTATATAATATATACTGATAAATTATATTATTATTATCATCATATAATATTTGTATATAATATATACAATATATAACAAATCCCAATTGCCATGTACAATATTACAGTATATGTAACAGCTGCAGCATAAAATAGAGAATAGATCCAGCAGAAAATAGACATTATAAACAAAGAGGGGTAGCTAACATAGAAGCGGGCAGGTAATAGACAGATATCACCTATTGCTGTATGGCGAGTGATTATACAGCTGGATGGAGTGCGGAATGAAGGAGTTGTTGAATCAAACACTGTGGGAACGAAGCTGGAGGAGCCTGTTGGAGTGATATTGCAACTTAAAGCATAACAATTAGCTGATACAGCTCTTATGACGAAACACTCTTAAGTTGAGGTACTACTGTACTATTATTGGTGCTGATATCGTATCGGAATAATGTCTGTATCGACCAATTCTCAAGGCTCCAGGTTCACCTTGTATCATTTACAGTCGCGATCAAAAGTTCACATACGCTTGTAAAGAACATAATGTCATGGCTGTCTTGAGTTTCCAATAATTTCTACAACTCTTATTTTTTTGTGATAGAGTGTTTGGAGAACATACAGTACTTGTTGGTCACAAAAAACATTCATGAAGTTTGGTTCTTTTATGAATTTATTATGGGTCTACTGAAAATGTGACCAAATCTGCTGGGTCAAGAGTATACATACAGCAATGTTAATATTAGGTTACATGTCCCTTGGCAAGTTTCACTGCAATAAGGCACTTTTGGTAGCCATCCACAAGCTTCTGGTTGAATTTTTGACCACTCCTCTTGACAAAATTGATGCAGTTCAGCTAAATGTGTTGGTTTTCTGATATGGACTTGTTTCTTCAGCATTGTCCACACGTTTAAGTCAGGACTTTGGGGAGGCCATTCTAAAACCTTCATTCTAGCCTGATTTAGCCATTCCTTTACCACTTTTGACGTGTGTTTGGTGTCATTGTCCTGTTGGAACACCCAACTGCGCCCAAGACCCAACCTCCGGGCTGATGATTTAAGGTTGTCCTGAAAAATTTGGAGGTAATCCTCCTTTTTCATTGTCCCATTTACTCTCTGTAAAGCACCAGTTCCATTGGCAGCAAAACAGGCCCAGAGCATAATACTACCACCACCATGCTTGACGGTAGGCATGGTGTTCCTGGGATTAAAGGCCTCACCTTTTCTCCTCCAAACATATTGCTGGGTATTTTTGTTTCATCTGACCACAGAACTTTCCTCCAGAAGGTCTTATCCTTGTCAATGTGATGTCAGATGAAACAAAAATTGAGCTGTTTGGCCACAATACAAAAAAAATAACAGTTGTAGAAATTATTGGAAACTCAAGACAGCCATGACATTATGTTCTTTACAAGTGTGTGTAAACTTTTTTATTTTTTATTATTATGAATTTATTAATCAATCTACAAAACAATACACAACAACACCACAACAATGCAATCCAATTCCAAAACCAAACCCGTCCCAGCAACATTAAGAACAACAATAAACAGAGCAATTGAGAGCAATTGAGGACACACAAATCCAAATGTAGTGGAACAAAAATGAACATTATCGACAACAGCATCAATATTAGTAACAATTTCAAAATAGCAGTGATTAAAAAACCCTCATTGATATCATCATTAAAAACATTAATAAAAAATAATAAAACAATTAAAAATGAACAATAGTGTCACAGTGGCTTACACTTGCATCACATTCCATAAGCCCAACAACACACCGCGTCCAACATTTTCCACAAAGATATAATAAGTCATATTTTGGTTCATTTATTAGTTGAATCAAATTTAAATAATGGATCCCATATTCCAATATATGACTCATTATTATCTAAACTAAATGCAGCTTGTTCTACTGATATCATCTCCATAGCTTTTGTGTACCAGTCAGTATGAGTTGGACTATCAACAGCTATCCATTTTTTAAATATTACCCTTTTTGTTGTTATGCATATTGAAAGAAAAGCATTTTTACTCTTTGATGACACGTTTCTAAATTGATGGAGATCCCCAAGAATACAAGTTTGCAGTGTCATTGGGATGTTTATATTAAGGAATGTGATTGCATCTTTTGTTGTATTCAACCATAACTCTTTTATTCTCTGACATTCCCACAATAAATGAACAAGAGTTCCCTCAGCTGCCCGACACTTCATACATAACTTGCTATCTACTACACCAATTTTAAACAGCTGAGAAGATGTAAAATACAATCTATTCAATATCTAAAATTAAGTCAGCTTATCTTTAATGCTTCTAAAAGGCTTATTGGCATTTTTCCAAATATCATTCCATGATATGTCTCTTTCATCTAAAATGTTTAAGTCCATCATCCATTTCCGAACACATGCATCATTTGCATTTCTAGTGTGGTGTTCATTTATTATTATTGTTATGTAAACTTTTGATCGCGACTGTACTTGCTCACATACTTGCCAACCCTCCCGAATTTTCCGTTAGACTCCCGAATTTCAGTGCCTCTCCCGAAAATCTCCTGGGACAACCATTCTCCCGAATTTCTCCCGATTTCCAGCCGGACAACTATATTGGGGGCGTGCCTTAAAGGCACTGCCTTTAGCGTCCTCTCACCTGAAAAGGAGACTATTATATATGTCTCCGTTATCCATTGATTTATCTATAACCCATAACACGGTGGCCGAATGGATATAGTCACTCATGAACGGTCAGAGAAGCACAAGGCGGCGGCAACGCAGTATTATGGACCACCTTGCTAAATGGAGACCCGAGGGTGTAACATATGCAGAGACGAATTGATTGATTGATTGAAACTTTTATTAGTAGGTTGTACAGTGAAGTACATATTCCGTACAATTGACCACTAAATGGTAACACCCGAATAAGTTTTTCAACTTGTTTAAGTCGGGGTCCACTTAAATTGATTTATGATACAGATATATACTATCAGATATAAACTATCATCATAATACAGTCATCACACAAGATAATCATCAGAGTATATACATTGAATTATTTACATTATTTACAATCCGGGGTGTGGGATGTGGAGGGGGCGGTGGGGGGGTTAGGTTTGGTTGTTATCATCACTTCAGTCATCAACAATTGAGAACAGAGAAATGGACATTGAAACAGTGTAGGTCTGACTTGGTAGGATATGTACAGCAAGTAGTGGACACAGAGAGAGAGAGATCAGAAAGCATAAGAAAAAGTATCTACATTTGATTATTTACATTTTAATATTTACAATCCGGGGAGGGTGTTAGTTTAGGGTTGAAGTTGCCTGGAGGTGTTCTTTTAGTGCGGTTTTGAAGGAGGATAGAGATGCCCTTTCTTTTACACCTGTTGGGAGCGCATTCCACATTGATGTGGCATAAAAAGAGAATGAGCTAAGACCTTTGTTAGATCGGAAGATGGCTATGCTGATAGCTGCAAGCAACATCCCGTTCTCATTTGCGGATGTTTTCAACAAATCCGTGAAGGATATGTTCCCGGATTCAGAGATCGCTCGCCAGTACTCAAATGGCAGAACAAAGGCTACTCAAATAGTGAAAGGTAGGTGTTATTTTTTTTTAAAAAAGTAAGCAGCAAGTACAGTACAGTTAGTAGAACAACTGTGTTTTCATTACTGTGTACTGTACTATATATATATACACATATAAATATAAGAAATACTTTAATTGCAGTGAATTCTAGCTATAAATATACTCCTCCCCCCTTAACCCCGGCCCCGCCCACCCCCCCACGCCCCCACCCCCAATCTCCCGAATTAGGAGGTCTCAAGGTTGGCAAGTATGCTTGCTCATTGTATACATAACCAGAAGATGTCGGGCAGGATACATTGTGGTCGTCCAGAATCATTTACAGTCAGAAATGCTCGTTATTATGTGAATGAATGATGTTTCTGAGTATTATAGTCGGAATAAACAGTTTGACATTTTTTTTCAATCTCTTCCAGGGACACCCTTCATTCCTGAGTCAAAACTTGACCCGGCGGCCAGAACCAAGAGTCCAGCATCGGAGTTAAATACTTCAGAACCTTGTCCTTCACCTCCCTCGCAACCAAATATGGCTGCAACAGAGCAGCCAGGAGACACGGAGGATGTTGCTGAGACTCAAGCAGATCAGAATGTACTTGTGGAGCCAGAGGAGTGTGGAGAGGGAGGAGTGGAGAAGCTCGAGGAGCAGGAAGGATGTGAGACAGGGAGAGACTTAGAAGATCAGGTGGAAGTAGCTGATGTAGCAGACGTATGTAGTGTAGTGGTGGATGTAGTAGATGTGGAATTGGAGGACTGTGAGAAGGAGCGGACGATAGAGAGGGAGGTGGAGAAGAATGTAGTGCTGAGCGAGAAGGAGAGACAGAACGAAGAAGTGAACGAGAAGGACAACTGCTCGGCGTCCAGCATCTCGTCCACCAGCAGCACTCTGGAGAGGGAGGAGCGCGAGGAAAGGCTGAAAAATGACCTTGACGCAGGTACTCTTTGTTCCTCTACATTTCTAGCAAAGCACATGAAGCCAAGTTTACTCTGGCACATCTTTTCTACCACGACAGGCCAGTGGAAGGACCCCGGGGAAAACGACATCCTCAACAACAAGCGCTTCATGCTGGACATGCTCCACACGTCCAACAAGGAGGACGCGGAAGGCGAGATGGAGAAGGACAATGAATGTAAATGTGAAAAGGACACGCAGGTGTCCAGCTTGGTATGCAGGATCTCCACATTGGAGGCACACAGACAGGCAAGAGAAGAAAATGTGAAGAAGACGGAGGTGGGTCACCTGGACAAGCATGGTGTGGTGCGCGCGGTGGCGGGGAAGTTTGGAGACCTGGTTAAAGGTCTTGCGTCTGCCACCGAGGTGGAGGCTGCAAAGGAGGTGCAGCAGACGGACAAATCGTCCAGTAGCGTCTCTCAGAAGAAGGAGTCTGACCAAATCTGGGACCAGCTGATGGCCACGCCCAAGGAGCTACGCATCAAGGAGATGGATTTCACCGACCTGCGGGATGAGGACGACATGGATATTCTAGATCTGAACAACATGATGGGGGCGCGGGATCTTGTCCCACCGCCGCCGCCTCCTCCGCCTTGCAACGCCGCTCTGCCGCCGCCCCTCTTTCAGTGTCCCCCGCCCCCTCCGCTCCTCGGCAAAATGATGCCCCCGCCTCCGCCGTTCATGGCGCCCGTGCCGCCACCTTCCCCGCAGCTGAGTCGGGGGGAGGTCCCTCTGTTCCTCAAGAAGAAGAAGACCATCCGGCTCTTCTGGAACGAGGTGCGCCCCTTGGAATGGCAATGTAAGAGCCATAAGTTCTGCAAGGAGTCTCTGTGGTGTAAACTTGAGCCGCTTAAAGTGGACACCTCCAAGCTGGAGCAGCTCTTTGAGTCCAAGTCTAAGGAGCTTCCTGTCACCAAGGTACAGCTGGTTTGTGCGATACAAACGATACATAATGCATGTTAAGGCCAAATTATACTGTATATGGTGATATAATGTATATTGTTATTGCAAGAGGTTATATTATATAATAGAAATGGATGGATTCTAGGCCATATTGACCAGCCTTATTCTCATATTATATTTGGAACAAAAAAACACATCACTAAACTCCTGCAGTGATGTCTCGTTCTTAAAATAGAATTGGAATAGATGAATGGGGGCTTCCTGTGGGAGCTGGAAATGCATTTAAATTTTTTACCTCCCGTCAGGTAAATAAAACACCTTTTATAGTGCAGTACAATCATGTGGTTTCCCCAGCGTATCACCTAAGGAAAAAATGTAACAATAGATAAAGTCATTTTTATTGCCGGACAGGACCCAGTTCACCTCCTAAAGTACATTGTAGTACTTATTTATTTATTTATATTGTTGTTTATATAAATTAAAAATATCATAAAAATAGCAGACAATCATAAAAAAACAGTTAAGAGCATAAATAACGAAAATGTATGCAAATAATACAAACAAATAAATAACAATTAGACTTGACTTGCTAGATGTTTTTAAATAGTAATTAAGTAATTTCACATGTGCCCTATAAAGGTTTAATATTTTACTAATTAGCTTTTACAATTGCTTTTAATTAAAATTTTTGTTCAGTTGATTCTTAACAATTAGCTAGTTGGATAAATGTCACATTTTATGTAACATACAAAAAATTTTAATGATCCAAAATTAAATATAAAGACAATTAAAAGTTGTTTGAACTAATTGATGTAATTAATTACAACAATATATATATATATTTAGTACAGGTATTATTTATTTTGTGAACAATTAATATATTGTATGCAATTTTTAAATGAGTCATTGGCATTTTACTACATTATGAATTAACATAAGCAACAAGCGGCCATTTTTTTAATGATCCAAAATTGAATAAATATAAAGACATTAAAATAGTTACTTGAACGAATTGATGTAATTATTTAGATTTTTTTAAATTATATTTAATAAAGTGAACAGTTAATATATTTTTAAACAATTTTAAAATGAGTCATTGACGTGATAAAAAGTGTCTTTAAGAACTCAACGGAAAGCAACAAAAAAACATGTACCTGTCAAAGTGACCCATTAAATAAGTTGTGGGCGAGATAATCAATCACATAAACTTTATTTCTACAACACTTTTTCATGCACAGGAAACACCGAGTGCTTTACACCAGTAAAAAAAGAGATGGAAATATACACACACACACACACACACACACACACACACACACACACACACACACACACACACACACACACACACACACACACACACACACACACAGACACACACACAACACAGCACAGCAGACAAAAACACTGAGGACTGAGGTAAAACGCCACCTTTGAGGCGTCCACACTGGAGAATAACTCAAATTAACGGCATCTAAAAAATTATATAAATATATTTTCAAATATAAATATAATATTCTAATGAATATTTAGCTAATTGGTTGAATTACAAAATGTGAGACACAGATGAAGGGTTATGGGGGACAAAAAGCAATTGATACTTATGTTTGTATTATTGGTTCATGTTTTCTAGAAAGCGGCGGGTGACGGCAAAAGGCAAGAAATCATAGTCCTGGATTCCAAACGCAGCAACGCCATAAACATCGGTCTCACTGTCTTGCCGCCTCCTCGCACCATCAAGACGGCCATCCTCAACTTTGACGAGTACGCACTGAACAAAGAAGGCATTGAGGTAAGAATAAAGCGGCAATCAAGCAAAACAGATTGAGGCTGCAAAATGAATGCATTTTTTCTTGACTGACAAAAAACACAGATCTGTAAAAACACGAGATGTAATTCTTCTAGCATAGCTGCGTTAATGTTGGCAAATCATATTTTTTGTCTGGCAACATGTAATTAATCACAAAGTTGATTAAAAAGTTGCACTTGCGATAGACATCAGCAGATAAGGATGGAAGTCCCTTCAGTATAGCACACAGGGATCACTCAACTATAGTTTCCTGTTCACCTTTTAGCTTTTAGGTTTTTTTTATATCCTCATTTAAAAAGGTGGAAAGTTCAGGTGTCACGCAGGTTTCCTGGAAATCTGGAAACATCTAAAATAAACAGAGGTGGAAAATGTCAGGATCAATTTGTGTCCTCTATGAGTTAGCACAGGCGTGCTATGAGACCACAAGATCATGATGCCTTGATAAACGATCCCGCTGGAACTATCTATTTCCCTTTTTGTCATCTCATCTCCTTCCAGAAAATCCTGACCATGATCCCCACGGAGGAGGAGAAGCAGAGGATCCAGGAGGCTCAGCTGCTCAGTCCGGACATTCCCCTGGGCAGCGCCGAGCAGTTCCTCCTCATCCTCTCCTCCATCACCGAGCTGTCGGCCCGCCTGCAGCTGTGGGCCTTCAAGATGGACTATGAGCTTATTGAGAAGGTGAGTGTCCGTGCTCGCTTAAATCACGCGCACGTGCCTCGGCTTAGAGAGTTGGCTCCCAATATACTCATGAAGGTGCAAAAATATTGCATACGAAGGCGTCATTTAGAAAAATACAAAGTCTGCTTTTGGATGGGGGCCATAAATGTTTTTCCATCAATATTCACTTAAACTTGACACCACTTCAAACTGCACAATAATGCACATTAGAAATAAACTCTGTCAGTGAAAAGTTATGTCCACACAAACATGACTTTTTTTTTTGAATGCATATTCACTATCGTCCACAAGCAAACCTTGATTTGTGTCCTTTTTGGTTTGTCATAAGAAATGTGCGACAATATGATGTTTTTAAACTTTGTTCAAACGTAACTTGAAGTTATTGGCGCCCGTGCTTGCGCTTTGTAAGACAGAAAAAAAGACATCATTTCCTGGGCTCCATGTTTGTGATTTTAAGGATAATGTATTTTTTTATTTATTTTTTTATTTACAGACAGACATAGTTTTGTATTTCATTATTGTTTCTTTTGTCAATATCAGAGTTTGTTCTGCAAAAAGGTCATCCCTAGCACACAGCTTATGGACAGGGACCCACAGTTAAAATACACACCATCATATAATATACAAAATACAGTACAATACAATACATTTCAAAATCTACCCAACAAATACCCATTTACAATTTCATTTATAAATAAAAAAGGAATTTTTATATCCACCAAATCAGTCTCAATATCCTATTATTCAAATGTGATTAAAAGGTTGCATCTTGATGATAATCTCATCATACATACAGAGGTCAAGACCAAAATTATGCGACTAATGTACTTAAATGTACTAAGCATAACGTCGCAATAAATTTAGCTTAAAACACTTTTTCAAAATGTTTAAAGAATGTGATTCTTTTATAGAGCTATCAATCTCATTCCAGATCATCAGGCCTCTACAGGCTATACTAAAGCTTGTACACTTTAGATGACAATTTTTCCCTCTTAACCTCTTAAGGCCCAAGCTGTTCTGTCACATGCTTTTTTTATTTCTCTTTGCTATTTGGGCTTATTGGACCCTAATTAGAATAAAAACTAAGAATCATCTTTTGATATGATGTACTTGGTCCATAAGTACACAAATGTGTACTTCATGTTTAGTGACATGCTAATTCTTATTTTTACACTTTTTTTTTCCAAATTCTATTATATGTTATACTCTTCTGACACCACCAGATGGCAGCATAATTGTCCACGTAAGCGGCCATAAGACCCCAATTCAGTAGTGTACACAATTTTGGAAATAAGAGCTAAAAGGTGTTGTCCACGCATGTGGCCACTAAGCCTTTAGAGCAGTGGTTCTTAACCTTGTTGGAGGTACCGAACCCCACCAGTTTCATATGCGCATTCACCGAACCCTTCTTTAGTGAAAAATAAAATGTTTTTTTTCAAATTCAAGACAAATTTATATGATTTTGGTAACACTTTAGTATGGGGAACATATTCTAAGTAACAAAGACTTAATTTAGAGTTTTTTGGACACTAGGGGAACATATTCTAAGTAACAAAGACTTAATTTAGAGTTATTTGGTTAGGGTTAGAGGGTTAGGGCCAGGGTTAGAGGGTTAGGGTTATAATAAGGCCATGCCGAATAAGGCATTAATAAGTACTTAATGATGACTAGTTGAGAGCCAATATGTTACTAATTTGCATGTTAATAAGCAACTAAATGATGGTGAATATGTTCCCCATACTAAAGTGTTACCATGTTTTTTTACTGGTGCACAAAATGAAGCGTGCATGAACATCACCTTGTTCAAACAACAAAACCAACACAGTGCATAAACTCACAACAAATTACACACCTGCAAATCAGTGTGACTTCTGCTGTTGCCGTATCCGTAATACGCCGATAGGGAGAAGTTTTTATTTACACGATGAGCCGAACCCCTGAGCCCGACTCACCGAACCCCTAGGGCAGCGTTTCTCAAAGTGTGGGGCGCGCCCCACTGGTGGGGAATAGAGACATGACAGGTGGGGCGCGAGGAACGGGAAAAAATGTCACTTTAATTTTTTTTTTTTTTAATTATATTCTTAGATTTTTTTTTTTTACTATGCTTTCATTTTTCCTGTAGGCTTTAAATTTCTAGGTAGGAGCGAAAGTTTGACAGACATAGCAACAGTAACTATTGGGGGCGGGGCTAAGCGGAAGCTTTGTGAATGGCGAGTCACTGTGCGAGGATTTGCTGTTTTGCAAATACATAAAAAATAGAGCCACTGCTCATGAGCTGTTCGAGATAATGGACAGTTTCCTCAAAGAACACGACCTTAAATGGGAAAACTGTGTGGGCTTTTGCTCTGATGGCGCACAGACCATGGCAAAGTCAAGAAACGGGCTGCAGGCTCTAATAAAGAGGGTTGCGCCAAATGCGCATTGGACACAATGTGTCATTCACCGGGAAGAACTCGCGTCAAGGCAGCTCAGCCCCGAACTCAATGAGGTTTTAACAGTGGCAGTGTCAAGCCTGCAACCCCGATTTGAAAAGCTGTGCAGTGCAAAACAGGCTCATTGCAGCTGTCACGCCAAATTTCTTCCCCCTACAAAAATCCCCCCCACCCCCATTTACATCATTGACAGCGATCGATAGCACTTCGGCTTTGACTGCCCGTCGCTGGTAGGATACTTCGTCTTTGACAGCTGCTGGAATCCGAAGAAATCGATTATTGTTTTTTTTTTGTACAGGCGCGAAACAGGACAGTCACGTGCCGGTTAAGGACCCCCGGCAACTTTGTGATTTTATTGGACGCAGCCCCGGAAGTAAATGGGGGGGGGGGGGGGGGGGGGAAGAAATTTGGCGTGACAGCTCCTCCTTTTTTTGCAAAGATTGCAAAGTGGCACTTTTATTTTATTTATTATTGAACTTGATGCAAGTTATTTGATTTATTATTGAACTTAAAGCAAGTTATAACACTTTCATTTGATTTATTATTGAACTTGATGCAAGTTACAACACTTTTTTTGATTTATTATTGAACTTGATGCAAGTTATAACACTTTTTTTTATTTATTATTGAACTTGATGCAAGTTATAACACTTTTGTTTTGTTTATTATTGAACTTGATGTAAGTTATTTTATTTATTATTGAACTTGATGCAAGTTATACCACAGCTGCACAGTTATTTTATTTATTATTGAACTTGATGTTATTTTATGTTATTGAGTTTGAATGTATACAACTTGATGTTACTTGATCCATCCATCCATCCATTTTCTACCGCTCATTCCCTTCGGGGTGATGTTTCTTGATGTTCAATAAATTTGAAAATGTTAAGCTTGGCATTAGCGTTCTGTTGGGGCGATGGGGACAGGTGGGGCTTGAAAACTCCCCCTTGTCCAAAGTGGGGGATGACAAAAAAAGTTTGAGAACCACTGCCCTAGGGTTCGATCGAACCCAGGTTAAGAACCACTGCTTTAGAGGTTTTAATGAAGGTTTACTTCTAGTGTTATGTCTATGAGAAGTAGTGGTCACTGGAATGAGCTGGCAGAGTCTAGAATTTAATCCATATACTACGTTATACATAATACAAGCACTGTGGAATCTGTGATGTACACATCATTGTACATCTAATATGGCTTTTCATTAATGAACCAAGGTGGTATAATGCGCCACAAGTCAGATATGGTAGCTTTTTCAACTTCTGATTGGCCAACACTGGGTAAAAAATAGACATGTTTTAAACTACACTTGTATGAATTGAGATTCTCTTTTAATTATCCATGTTATTGTGGACATAGCCTTAATCAGAATTATTACCTTGATAAATGCAGAATTTCAGATACAGCTCTTGTATCGGATCTCATTATATTGTGCATACAGTAGTACCTCAACTTACAATCTTAACCCAAAACACTTGTATCTCAAACCAACGTCTCCCATTGAAATAAATTGAAATCAATATTCTTGGTACTTGGCTCCCAAACACAATTTTAACATATAACATGTCTTTTAAAAATAAAAACAAACTTTTAGATAAGAAATATTGCATGAAAATAATAGAATAGAATGTAGAACTAACTACAGTTTTATGAAGTAATGTAATAATAATGTACAGCATTGACCTTGGAGAGTGAACTTCTACGGTATTTCCTTCCAGCTGCTTCTCCAACAAACACATCAGCGGCTTTTCCATATTTTCATTGATAAATGTCATCTGATAAGATATTTTACCATCTGGCGTTAGACTCATTTTGCTTCAATATGGTGCAGACTATCAGTGATACGCTCAAATTGCTTCGGCAACGCGGTTAGAAAACCAAGTTATGTTGATGCTAAGCCAACTAATAGCGGGGATGCTTGTAACTTAAAGCCGAGAGACCACTCGGATCTCAAAACACTCTTAAGTTGAGGTAGCACATATCTATACAACATAATGGTACAAAGCAACTTGTCACCCTGGTCTTTGTAGGAAGTGGCTGAGCCTCTCCAGGACCTTAAAGAAGGGATGGACCAACTGGAGAAAAACAAGACCCTGCGCTACATCTTGACCACTCTGTTAGCCATCGGCAACTTCCTTAATGGCACCAATGTGAGTATATGTAATATGTGTCCATTATGAACTTCTTCCTGTTGGTATGGCCTGACTGGTGGTCAATCAGGAAATAGGGGGATTATTCAGAAACCCGTTTATGTCGACGCCCCTTGGACTGGCTGACTGAAACCAAAACTAACCATTTGGCATAAGAGGAATGAAAAGGAAAATATTAAAAATATTTTCAAAGCAATGACACTCTTTTCCCTGAATATGGCATATTTTAGTTATGATGGTTTCATATCATATGTCATACTCATTTCATTGTATGTCTGGACTACAATGACCAGATATCTATTGTACATGCATTGAGCTTCCTTGCGGCGTCTGCACTTTCAGTCCTTCTTGATATATGCTTTTTAAATAATAGTAACTATTTATTTTTCAACGTTTGGCTCTGGGAAATTGTAAACTGGTGCTGATGGTCATCACTAGCAAATTGTAAACAGTACTGATTGACATGTAGATTAACCTCAGTGAATCCCAACCAATGTGCTGCAAGACTTCATTATTTACTACAAAGAATGAATCTTTGTTCATCTGTGTATGCCAGCGACTCATAGAGACAAGCAGAACTGGGTACATAATTAACCTGTGTATCCTCATACAACCATATATACACAGATCACCTGGTCACATGTGTGAGGAGGCGCATGTCAAATGTCACTTAATGAACAATAAGGCGCTCAATATGATGTTTTACTGCAAACGTATTCCTAGCTCGTTCCTGCTCTGCCACTGTTAAGGACATGATAGCAAATGTTCCTTAAAATCGTCACTGTCCCCATGGCGCACAGCTTTAATGCACTTTTCTAGTAAGTTAGACGGACCGCGTCTGATCATGGGTGGGAGCTGAGGCAGAAATATGTGCTAATGCATGTTTCAAAGATTTGTTATATATAGGAATGGATACCGAATTTGCTACTTTTTTTGGCACCGACCGAATCCCGCCTGTCCTACCGGTCACCGATTCATGTAAAATTCAAAGTGCCATGATTAGGGAGCTGGGTTGCGCATGATGCCATTGCCGGTTGCCAACTCAACCATCTCCTTGCCTTCAGCACTTGGCGATCACTCCAGCAGCACTGAGAGCGGACTCTGTAAAACTACATCGAGGTAATGTTGTAATTTGTAATGCCAAGAAAGAAATTACATTTAAAAACGCTCCAATGTAAGTAATGTAAGGCTCCACTTTTCCAAATATGTACAAGCTTGATGCTAATATAAATTGGTGTTGCTATTTGCATTAGCAATTTTACATGGCAATTTCAACATCTCCAAATGTGTTAATCAAAACCACAACTAAGATACATGTTAAAATCAAACAGCTGGTGCGTAATAGGTATAGGTATAGGTATACAGTATTAACACGTTTTAGGGCACAACAAAAGAATTGACAGCAAAGACTGAACTGACTAGCCAACACAGCATACCGTAAATGATAAACTTGCATCTTGGACATGCAACTGTAAATCCAACTCATAAATGTTATAATAAAACAATATACAACAATTGGACATCAGTTATGATAATCAGCTCATTTTTAATTGTTGATGTAAGAAATTAGACATCATTATCAAAAACAATTACCGGTATTTATTAACACACACAAAAGTACCGAAAAAATGGTAGGTACCAGGTACCGCATCGGTTCAAATGTAAACGATACCCATATTATATATAATGTATTTTTTGTACAGAAAGAAAGAAGTCTTTCTTTGCATGTATTACTGAGTCATCACCGACTAACGTTTCCTTTCAGCGGGAAATATGTGGGGAAATGTACCTTTACTGTATGGGGTGCCCACACTTTTTCAGCAGACGAGCTACTTTCCAAATGACCAAGTCCAGGTGATTTACCGCACTTCATCGGTGATGAGTCAGCAATATGTTAAAGTGTATGTTAGACTTTCTCATTTTTGCACAAGAAAATACATCATTAACAGTTTATGCCCCACAAATTTTAGTACTAAACATGCATCAAATTAACTTCAAGTATGATTAAAAAGTTCATCCTTTTTTTAACACTTTTTTTTTTTTAAATACATATACAATGATAGTAATAAAAACTCTTATTGTCAGCCATCATTTATATCGTCTACCGTGCTACCCTAATTGACAACCAATAGTACCGACGGAATACGGTCAATGCCTCTAAAAGTGCCAAATTCAGTACCCGTCCTTAATCTGATCTAAAACCAATCATAGTTGCAATAAGGGGTTCTGCAGTTGAGAAGCACTACAACAGTTGTCATCAAAAGGCAGTTTTTAAGGCCAAAAGAGAGTCACTGCACAATGGATGAATACATGTCGACTGAGAATTCTTCTCTTTGGACAGATGGTTAATCTGCCTGTCTTTTTTCTGCAGTTTTATTGCGTTTTACAGATGAATTAGGGCTAGGAACGTCCATTTATTTGGCCACAATTACTGTGGGCTGTGTGAGAAAACTTGGCTCCATCTGTCTGAGACAAAATGTGTGTGTGTGCGACGGTGCGTGTGTGTGTTGGAATCATGCATCTGCATTTGCGCCGTGTAATTCTATGAGTGAGTTCGAGGGACAAACACGCAAAGGGGAAAGCATAAGTCATCTACATGAAAACAGGCGGTTCTTACAAATAACGTGTGGATGTGTACTTTTCAGCTGGCCATATAAAGCTGGCGGAGGAACAAAGGAGCTGCTGTGTGCGTCTTTCATGCTATGTTCTGGCTTCTTTGGCCAGCACAACAATCTGTGGGCTTTGGAAGCAGATCGTGGTTTCTGATAATCACAACTTAATGAAGCTACATATCTTCTTGGCACGCTTTGGGACCCTTTTCTCTGTCCGTGCCAGAAAGGAAATGCAGTGCAATTTGCCGCTCTTCTAGAGGCTCTTGATTGTTTCTGTCAGAATGTTCCCCTTCCTCTCTGAGAGAGTTTGTGTGTTCTGCAGGCCAAAGGCTTCGAGCTGAGTTACCTGGAGAAAGTCCCCGAGGTGAAAGACACGGTTCACAAGCAGTCCCTACTGCACCACACCTGCTCCATCGTGGTCGAGAAGTTTCCGGACAGCTCCGATCTTTACTCCGAGATTGGAGCCATCACCCGCTTGACTAAGGTCGGAACGCATTGTCAGCTAACTAACGATGGATATCAAATACTGTACAGTCGTACCTCAACTTACCATGTAGCTCTTAACTGAAAACACTTGTATCTGATTGATTGATTGAAACTGTTATTAGTAGATTGCACAGTACAGTACATATTCTGTACAATTGACCACTAAATGGTAACACCCGAATACGTTTTTCAACTTGTCGGGTCCACGTTAATCAATGTCGCCCATTGAAATTAATTTAAATCACCCCCTAAAAAACAAAACAATATTAACATGTAACATGCATTTTTTAAATAACTTTTAGAAATGAAATACTGTATAAAAACAATAAAATGGAATGTATCGTTTTTTCCGGAGTATAGAACGCACCGTGATATGAGCCTCACCCAAAATATGTTTCCATATATTAGCCGCACCGGACTATAAGCCGCAGATATACACATTGTGAAATAAGTTATTTACACAGAACGATTCTGTAAATGTTAATTTACATACCTTAATTGTTTACAGTGTTTGTAGCACGGCTGTAAAACGGATGATCAAACAAAACAGAAGTCATCGTCATAAACCCACTGGCTGCGGAAGCTAGCTCTCCAATCAGCTAAACAGACTCAATAAGTCCACGGTGACGTATTGGTGAATTTACTGAGGAACTTGTGAAACTGGAGACAATACAAAAAAGATTGGCTTTCTAGGTTAGTAATACTAACACAGACACTCGTAAAGTGTTAGCATATTTGGTAATGCTAACAACGCCGCACCGTTTTACAAGCTGCAAGGTTCAAAGTGTAGGAAAAAAGTAGAGGCAGCATTACATTACGATAGCACATACAACGTACAAATATGCATGAAAACACTCCTACAGACACCACACATAGGAGGGTTTACTAAGTATACAGTTTTAGGAAATCCCCCCAAGGTCGGATTTCCTACTCTGAAAGTCGTAGAGATGGCCGCTCTTTGTGTAAACAATAGTAGCAGCTTCTGGCTAGTTTTTGTCGCACCAAATCAGCCGTATACGTTGCATTAATGGACGTATACATGGAAATGTTACTGTTTTGTAAATGACCTATTTCATGTAGTAAATTCGTACTACATCTTCGTTTCCTCTTTATCCACCGTGTTTGAAGTTTCCAGGAGGAGCGCATGTTTGTCCAGCAGTTGTTGGCATTTAGATAAGGCAAGTGCAAGAATACGTAGCTTTCGCGGATGTAGCCATCTTCGTAACTTCGTAAACTTTATGTCCGACCTGAAACAGCAGCCCTCATAACGCAGAGCTGGCTATTAGCCACGACAACACAGCACTTTCTCATGATGCACCAATGACAGTTATACAAGTCAGGGGTGCATTCATGAACTCCCGTAATTACGAGTATTGCCAAGCAAATAGTCTTTTTCACGTTCTCTATGTTCTGCATTGCTGTAATAATTATGACAATTTGTTGTACATTTTAGTAATAACAGATGTTATATTATTATAAATGTGCCTTTACTGCATTACATATATACTTCTTTAGCATTTAATTTATATCTTTTGAATTACTAGCCATGAATTTTACAAATTCCATAAAAATAAATAGGCATTGTTTTTTGGTGGGTACTGATTTAGGACCAGTATTGGTTCAAATGTAAACGGTACTCATCCCTACTTCCGAGTTTGTCCATCAGTGATACTGAAAATATGTTTTTGTTTTGCCAGGTGGACTTTGACCAGCTTCAAGACAATCTAGCTCAGATGGAGCGAAGGTGCAAAGCATCATGGGATCACCTCAAGGTCATCTCCAAACACGAGATGAAGCCGGCATTGAAACAAAAGATGTCCGACTTCCTTAAAGACTGCGCGGAGAGGATTATTATTTTAAAGATCGTACACCGGCGGATCATCAACAGGTATGAAATGAAAGGTTGAAAGATACGGCGGTGCACCTTATAATGAAGCACGTCTGGGTCTTTGCTGCAGGTTTCACGCCTTCCTGCTGTTCCTGGGCCACCCCGTGTACGCCGTGCGCGAGGTCAGCATTCACCGCTTCAGCAAGATCCTGAGTGAGTTTGCCCTGGAGTACCGCACGGCCAGGGAGCGGGTGCTGCAGCAGAAGCAGAAGAGAGCCAACCATCGAGAAAGAAACAAGACCAGGGGGAAAATGATCACAGATGTAAGACACGCTCATCTTCCTCTTTAATGCTCACATTGTTACTTTCTACCTTTTCCACATTCTTCAAAAGCAAATTCTGAAGCATCGTCACATATGTTTTTTGCAATTTAAATTTTGACAGTACCATATAAGATGTGTTTTAATTGCTGATGCGAGTTTATTGATTTTTAAATGCGCCAGAAAATAACCAGTTTTGTACAATGCCCAGTAGTGCGTAAATGTGTTCCTGTATAGTATTTCTCCAGCAATGGTCATGAGGTGACATCAATGATGGTATTTTGAGAGGTAATCATTGAAGTGGGACATCACTGAAGGCCTAGGTGGGAAACGCACGGCCCGCCACTGTTAGGACGGGGCTGAGTGTGTTACACCGAGAGCCAGCAGGAGCAGGCATGCTAGCTAAGGTAGCTTGAAACAAGACCAAGAAATATGTGCTCAGTAATATTTAAAAAGCGTAGATGGAAGAACGCTGCATCAGAAAGTAAGCAGCAATTTACCAGTGGATTAATAGGTGTTAGAGAGGGGATAAAACAACAGGTGTTACATGTTGATGTTTTAGCATTGTCGTAACCAGAAGTACACAAGGTCGGACCGATGCATGAATTAGTGGTGTGGACACCAAGGGTAATATCAGTATATGAGCAATACTAGAGTAATTAGGTAGATATTATTTGCTTAAATTATTTTTGCTCATGTTTACAAATGTAGAGAACAATTGCTTGGACACAGGAGGACTCTGATGGCAAAAAGGATTTCAAAGAGTAACAGTAGTTCTAATCTTCTTTAGTTGTTGTGCCCAGACTTTGTTTTGATCAAACAATTGTATGTGATCAAAACAAATAGTCATTAAAATATTGTGTAAATATTAATAAACTGTCAATAGCATTTACCATAAATACATGGAAAAATGTACAGTTAAAACATGTGATCTGTATCGGAATCGGCAGCATAAAACCCTGATACCAGCCCTACTATTGACCCCTCAGGCAACTTTTATTTTATTTTTCTTACAAGGTTCTTAAGGTGAAGATGACTCATTTGAGTAACAGGAGTGAGTTTAAAATAGAAATAGCAAAAAGTGTGCTCCAGTTAACGAGTTTTTCTTGATACGAGCGGTTGTCCTTTAGGTTGCGAGCAAAACAAAACAAAACAAGCCTTTCCATCGCAAGGCGGCGTAGCGAATGTCACCCTCAGGCTAGTGGTGTAACAATTACTCATGTATTAATAAGCAGCAGTAGAATTCCCCAAATCGTAAAACCATGACTGATTACCTACCACACGTTGAAAGACTCATTGATTTGGGAGCGTTCATAGGTTTATAAGTGGGTAATCAGCAGTGAATCAAATAATTATGTTCCCCACAATAACAAACACACTTAGGTCTATTAATGTATGTATTAAAAAACGTGCAAACGTGATAGCGAACGCAAAGCTGATCTACTAAGCTCGTGTGCAGAGGAATTTTGTCTCTTAGATGTTCAAAATAGGAAGCGCAATCTATTTAACGGGTTTGTCTTCATGTATATGTGATTTATCAAGACTTGAACTGTTTTGAGTCTGTATTATTTAGCACGTTTGAAATTCAAGCACAAGCTGGAACAGTTACGCACAAATGGCTGTGAGAAAAGAGGCGATCGACAATGGACAGAGAATGGTCCGTACATGTGGGTGTCAACGTATTTAGACAGAAATAAAAAATACTAAGACATTTTGTGTATTCCGCCAATATCACTGTATAATTGAACAGTTGCTGGATGACTTAAGGGACCAATTAAAAATAATACAAATGTTTCGATTTGGTGACAGTTTTTTAATGGTGTTCGTTTTTTTCTTATTGGAGCTTGAAGTAGGTTCTGTTAAGATTGCGCTTCAATATTGTGCCGGGAGGCCCAGATTATATTTGTGTGCTGCATATTATACATTATTACAGGTTATAGAGAATATGATTCCATGAAAGTGGAGGGAAATGAGTGTCTCCATGATGACAGCCAGTCTACACACATAATACTCACTTAAATAAGGCAGCCTACACCACTTTTGCACTAGTTATCAATTGTACTTGCGGTCTTAGATCACACGCAACACGTCCACTGTTAAAACACACATTTTTGTTGTTTGGATCTTAGGAGATCATGTCGTATTGTGTTGTCATCTAATGGTTCCGTTTGATCTAAATGGTGTTTGTTTCACCTCCTAAATCTTTCTAGTGTGATGACGGCTATGATGACGATGGCGAGGTAGGAGGAGCTCTGCCTGCAGGCGCTCGCATGGAAAACCTTTTTGCTGTGACTAACGTAGCAGCATAAAACACCTGCGAGACTAATAACATTTGTCGAATAGTTGCTTTGATGTGCGTTTTAGCCATCTACTTCCTGGTATGGACTTTAATAAACTTTGAGTCAACTTAACTTAGGTGTATGTTAAGGGTATGAACAAATAAAAAAAGATTCACAGCTTTAAATTTTCAACAGCTTCAGACCTATCCGTAAATTATATATATATATATATATATATATATATATATATATATATATATATATATATATATATATATATATATATATATATATATATATATATATATATATTAGGGCTGCAACAACTAATCGATTAAATCGATTAAAATCGATTATAAAAATAGTTGCCGATTAATTTAGTCATCGATTCGTTGGATCTATGCTATGCGCATGCGCAGAGGCTTTAAAAAAATATATATATATATATATTTTTTTTAAATAAACCTTTGTTTATAAACTGCAACATGTACAAACAGCTGAGAAACAATAATCAAAATAAGTATGGTGCCAGTATGCTGTTTTTTTCAATAAAATACTGGAAAGGATAGAAATGTAGTTTGTCTCTTTTATCCGATTATTAATTGATTAATCGAAGTAATAATCGACAGATTAATCGATTATCAAATTAATCGTTAGTTGCAGCCCTAATATATATATATATATATATATATATATATATATATATATATATATATATATATATATATATATATATATATATACCGTAATTTCCGGACTATAAGCCGCACCTGACTATAAGCCGCACCAGCTAAATTTAGGGGAAAATACAGATTGCTCCATATATAAGCCGCACCCGACTATAAGCCGCAGGGTTTTGATGTGTAATTACTGTAGTATATAGGGGTTCCTGCTACCACGGAGGGGATTGTCGGGACAGAGATGACTGTTTGGGAACGCAAAGCGTCCCATTTATTAACAATAAATCTTTCAATCATTCAATCAAACTTTCACATCTTTGACATGGCGAACAGCATTCGTGCAGAGTACAAATAATACAACGGTGCAAAGTAATACAAAGTGCTCGCCTGTACGTTATCAAAATAACCAGCCTACCGGTATATGAAAAGTCAGTCTTTAATCATTGTGTCATCGTCTTTCTCCTGCGTACTAAAACCACCGAAATCCTCTTCGTCTGTGTCGGAGAAGAACAGGCCGTAAATAAGCCGCACCCTTGTATAAGCCGCAGGGACCAGAACGAGGGGAAAAAGTAGCGGCTTATAGTCCGGAAATTACGGTATATATATATATATATATATATATATACATATATATAATGTGTGTAATGTTTTAAGCTCTTTGCATCAGAATCAAAAAATGTAATTATTATTCTGATGCTTTTTTTTTTTTTTATATCACACTATAACTCCTAAGGCCGAAAAAGGGACACACTCATTCAAGTGTCAAGTAAATTAATGATTTAGTTTTTTTTTAACTTTTAACCCTTCAAAATGTTCAACAGCTTCAGACCCATCCTTAGATATAAAGTTATTATTTTTGTGTTTTTATGCAACGTGTTTTGGGGTGTGGTCTCTCACTGGCTTGGGGGCTGGCTGTCCCCTGCTTCTCCCATGCCTTGTCCTCTGCTGGTCTGCCACTGCTGGACGGCACGATGGGCCCTGTTCTGGGGTTCCTGTCGCTGGCCGGCCTGGCTGCGTGGGGCCTTTGGTCCCTGGGCACCGCACCTGCTCTTTTGGATTGGGCTCTCCGGGTGGCTGGGGCCGTACTTTGGCTCCCGCACACACTGGGAGACCAATATATTGTACATACATGCAATTATACATACATATATACACACACATTAATACATACATATGTGCACACATTGGTACTTACCCACATACACAGGTACCTACGCTCCCACACACTTACAGTGGGGCAAAAAAGTATTTAGTCAGTCACCAATTGTGCAAGTTCTCCCACTTAAAACGATGAGAGAGGCCTGTAATTTTCATCATAGGTATACCTAAACTATGAGAAACAAAATGAGAAAAAACATCCAGAAAAGCACTTTGTCTGATTTTTAAAGAATTTATTTGCAAATTATGGTGGAAAATTAGTAGTTGGTCAAGAACGAAAGTTCATATCAATACTTTGTTGTATACCCTTTGTTGGCAATGACAGAGGTCAAACATTTTCTGTAAGTCTTCACAAGGTTTTCATACACTTGCTGGTATTTTTGGCCCATTCCTCCATGCAGATGTCCTCTAGAGCAGTGGTGTTTTGAGTATGTCGCTGGGCAACACAGACTTTCAACTCCCTCCAAAGATTTTCTATATGGTTGAGATCTGGAGACTGGCTAGGCCACTCCAGGTCAGACCTACACTGTTACAATGTCAATTTCTCAGATGACATCATTGTTGATGACTGAAGTGCTGATAGTAACCAAACCTAAAAAAGCACACAAAAATGGCTCAAGACAAGAGTTCTGAAGTGGCCATCAATGAGTCCAGATCTAAATCCTATAGAACAGGGCAATTAATTTTTTCCCGGGGGCCGCATGAGCAACCTGAGCACTGCTGGAGGGCCACACCGACAATATTTCAATTAAATTTTTGCTCAAATTATTTTTGATATACCGTAAGATAAATAATAATAATTATAATAATTTCATTTAACCTAACTTAACTTTATACAAAAGCAGATTGCTTTTGATGGTTTAATTTTTAACACTGAAAACATGGCGTTCGTCATCAACTTTTCTCTTTTTAGCGTCTCAGGGATAACCGGGCATCACTTGTCGCCGTGTACCTTCACTCACAGGTTACACACGGACATACGCCCATAAATAACACTTTTCAAAATAAAAGCAGCACAGTTGTATTGCACGTACGACATAGATGTTTTTTTAAATGTATTTTGTAATTTGTGATTGCCGCTGTTCACATTCACTCACAATCAGGCACGCGCATACGTCCACACGGAAGTAATACAAATAATGCTTTTCAAAACAAAAGCAGCACTGTTGTATTGCACACTCGACATAGATACTTTTTTAAAATGTATTTTGTAATTTATGATTGGCCTCACGCGGGCCTGACAGGGACGCACAAAGGGCCGGATGTGGCCCGCGGGCCGACGAATGCCCAGGTCTGCTCTAGAACATCTGTGGAGACCTGAAGCAGTTTGCAAAAGAAGAGTGGTCCATATTTCCAGTAGCAAGGTGTAAGAATGGGGTCGGGGGGTTGGTTTGTGTTGTTCCAATGCAAACAAGAGAAATAAACATGTGAATACCTCAACAATTTTCTGGGAGAAGTGCTGCATTTATCTGACAGAAATGCATATATATATATATATATATATATATATGTGTATATATATATATATATATATATATATATATATATATATATATATATATATATATATATATATATATATATATATATACACACACACACACACACACACGTGTATATATATATATACATATAGGTTTACCTTACATGCAGTTTTTGTTAGCCCAATGCGGCCCCCCAAGGTAAAAACTAGAGCTATGTATACCTCCTTTTATTTGCTGCTCAGCCTTTTGGCTCATATAATTGCGCACTGCTGCCACCTAGCTGTAGGTTTTGTATTGTTCCAAGCATGAATAGAGAAGCTAACACGGCCTCAATATTTGAGAAACACTGTTTTCATGAACTACAGACGTTAGTTGGATATATGTTATGATGACTCATCATGTCTACAAAGTGCTTTGTTGTCATAAGCAGTATCAAAGTGTGTGTGAGCAAAGCACGGTTGCCCTAGAAACAACAAGTCTCCTTTTCTACAGAGCGGTAAATTCGGAGGCCCACAGCCCGACGCACACGAGAGCCAACCTCAAGGCATTCAGTACGCTGAGGATGCCGCCGAGCACCAGAACATGAAGGCCGTGCTGAAGAGCAGTCTACAGAGCGACGGAGACATTGAGACGTCCACCATGCCGGGCCTCCGCGCTCGCACGCGACCAGGCAGCACTAAAGGTGACTCTCACTAACACATTCTCATTAGTAGGCAACTAATGAGCTGTTTGGTCAAATGAATTATTGATTTTAAACTGAATTCTGTGTTGATCATAATCCAACCAGACACTACTGTAATAAGTACTATGGTTATCATCATACTTGTCCTCTGCTACAGCATCATATAAAATTCACCAAACCAAATCAAGTGAAGGTTTTGAACTTTTTGACTTTTCTAGAAAAGACCAAAATTGGGTGCCAACACATTTAATTTGGAATGTGCCAGGAGTAGGCAGCACGGTGGACCAGGGGTTAGTGTATGTGCCTCACAATACGAAGGTCCTGAGTAGTCCTGGGTTCAATCCTGCGCTCGGGATCTTTCTGTGTGGAGTTTGCATGTTCTCCTCGTGACTGCGTGGGTTCCCTCCGGGTACTCCGGCTTCCTCCCACCTCCAAAGACATGCACCTGGGGATAGATTGATTGGCAACACTAAATGGTCCCTAGTGTGTGAATGTGAGTGTGAATGTTGTCTGTCTATCTGTGTTGGCCCTGCGATGAGGTGGCGACTTGTCCAGGGTGTACCCCGCCTTCCGCCCGAATGCAGCCGAGATAAGCTCCAGCACCCCCCGCGACCTCAAAAGGGACAAGCGGTAGAAAATGGATGGAATGGTATGATGGGTGCCATGGGTACACGAGTGATAGCTTACATTTACTGCTCCAGCTGTAATTGGCTAGTAGTTGTGTACATTTGTACTTTTTTACCTCTCTGGCTTTTGTTGTATTTTACAAGACATTCTGTTTTAGTGGCCAGAAATGTCAGTATTAGTAAGTAATATTTTTTGATATTTTTTTGTACATTTACTGCATCAAGTGTTTAGCATTAATATGTATAAATGGTTTGGTAAACAACCATAAAAAAAGTTACAATTTTGAAAATTGACCTGGTTAGTGAACATTTTTATGCATGGTTAAATGGAACAGATATTTAAAATAAATATATTTTAAAATGTATTACAATAACATGTTATCATGGAGGGTTGCATGGGACAAAATGTAATAAATAAATGCATCTCTAAATAATTACTTTTTACCATTTTTTAAATTAACAATTTTTTTTACCTACTTTTTCCAATACATGACATTCGTTGTACTTACTGTTTATTTATTTCTATAAGGGCGATGTTAAAGGACAATATATGGTATAATTTTGTGAAACTATTGCAATATAGTAAAAAAATTACTTAAATGTGTCCCTGGCTACTATACTTGGAATTAATTACACAAATATGTTAATGTGTCATCAATTTCTTTCATGCTCACTGACTTTGATGAGTAAGTTTGAAAGATAAACCAAATTCATGAAGTGCTGACACACAGGTTCATAAAATATTTAAATTGTGAAATAAATAATTCAAGCATTAAATAATGAATTCTGAAATAAAATCAATAATTAAATATTGAAACTATTAAATGTACTTTTACATTAAATGAATGACACATTTATATTATAAATTATATATTCATCCATCCATTTTCGACCGCTTGTCCCTTTTGGGGTCGCGGGGGGTGCTGGAACCTATCTCAGCTGCATTTGGGCGGAAGGCGGGGTACACCCTGGACAAGTCGCCACCTCATCGCAGGGCCAACCCAGATAAACAGACAACATTCACACTCACATTCACACACTAGGGCCAATTTAGTGTTGCCAATCAACCTATCCCCAGGTGCATGTCTTTGGAGGTGGGAGGAAGCCAGAGTACCCGGAGGGAACCCACGCAGTCACGGGGAGAACATGCAAACTCCACACAGAAAGATCCCGAGCCCAGGATTGAACTCAGGAAGTGAAGTGAAGTGAATTATGTTTATATAGCGCTTTTCTCTAGTGACTCAAAGCGCTTTACATAGTGAAAACCCAATATCTAAGTTACATTTAAACCAGTGTGGGTGGCACTGAGAGCAGGTGGGTAAAGTGTCTTGCCCAAGGACACAACGGCAGTGACTAGGATGGCGGAAGCAGGAAACGAACCTGCAACCCTCAGGTTGATGGCAGGACTACTTAGGACCTTCGTATTGTGAGGCATATGCACTAACCCCTGTGTCACCGTGCTACCCTAAATTATATATATATATATATATATATATTGTAAATTATATACATACATATATATAACTTATACTATAAAAGTGTCATTAATTATAATGTAAAAGTACATTTAATTTAAAAATTATATATTAGCTATATTATAAATTATATACATACATATATATAATTTATAATATAAATGTGTCATTAATTTAATGTAAATGTACATTTATTTAAATAAATTGTGAAATATATACTTAAATATTGAAATAATTAAATAAAACTAAACTAAATAAATGAGACATTATCACATTCATGTATTTAATTCCAATTCATTATTGACACATTAAACTAATTATCTAAATTTGTATTTATTTAATTCTGTTCCATTTGACCCTTCATAATTTTTGGCCACAAACACAGAGAATTGATAATAAAATCGAACAAAGCTGAAGTGTTAAGTCAGGTACTGTTTTATATTTTCTTGGGTGTTTTTTTTTTTTGCTTGTACTCCAGTACAATACTTTTAGTACTCTCCAGGGTTCTTTGCTTCCCTTAGTGCAATATTGACTTACACCATCATGACAGCATTTTGATGATTTGTGCGCGTTCAGGCCGAGTCCCTCCGTGGTGCGTGGCCAACGATGACGCCGTCAACTGCACAGACGACACAGCTGACGAGATCATGGAGCGAATTGTGCGCTCAGCCACTCAGGGCCCCAGCCAGAGAACACAACCTCGCGAGAGGCGGCGCTCAAGAGTCAATCGCAAATCACGTGAGTTGCTTGAAATGGGCGAAGGTGGACATTTTTAGTTTAAGGATGCTTACTGTTGTGTTTGTTGTTGTGCAGTGAGGAGGACGCTAAAGGGTGGTTTGACGTCAGAAGAGGCCAACATCACGGGCTTGTCCAGTGGTTCTGACATGCAGGTGTGAACAAGGAAACGCAGCTTGTTTGTGTGACCCTAAAAGCTATGCGAATGCACTGCTTGAACCCTCTTTGAACTGCACTCTAAGAGCACCTAAACGCATCATTCTGTGGTCGAAAGTTGTTTGGGGGTCCCAGAGATGTTATTGTGTTCGATACTACTGTGTGTATCTGCAGAAGGTGCACGGTCTGCTATCACTAGAATGTGAACTCATGGACAAAACATTTCACACTATAATCCACTATAATGTGTAAAATGCACATTTCAGTGCCTTTGTCACATTTATTTATTTAAATAAAAGGGCAGATCACAGATGTGATTTAGTTGTAATCCATTTTTTCAAGCCTCTTTGCATTCAATTATAAAGAAGCTACGAATATTTATGACAACTGACCCATTTTTTGCCTTAGATTTACTTGAAAGGCTCCACAACTGAAGCACTCCTCTTTAAACATTGAATGTGAACATTATTAGTGACATGATGCACATTTATATTAAAGTGAAAAGGGATTATTTTATAATGAAAAAAATGTAGGTCTGTTGTCGTCTAATTTGATGTTTCAAAATGATGTTTTTTTTCCCCCCATGAAGTTTTAATGGAAGCATAGCCATTAAAAAAATAAGGCGCCAGCAGCAGTGGAGTATTCAGCACCTTAGATTCCAAGTGTCGCATTGAACTTGTCTTTACAAGCAGACCGATTTGTAAAGTCAGTTAGGCCATAATATAAAATGTGTGTAGAACAGTGTAATATAGACAAAAGCAGTATTCTAAATATAATTTAAAGCAGGCCGTGCTGTTTTTTAAAGAGTCACTTTTGCAAGGTACCCTTTGATTTTAGGAATATGTTTGTTCCTGTTAGAGCGCCACCCCTGCACTCAAGTGTTACACATTGGCTTCATCTGCAGCTAATATTGGAATTAAAAGGCTCGTGAAATCTACTTGTGGTGTCAAGTGTTATTTGTTTGTGTTAGTAAAAAAAAGTGTCACGCTAAGTCCCAAATGTAAAGTTTTATGTTTATTTTAAGTCCACCACACAACTCATGCTTCAAGTCCGTGTGTGTTCAAGAGCACCTGGAGGTCTCGTTTATCAACGGTGTTTATTTGCGGCCTCTTGTTTTGTTTCGAGGTGCTCTGGACCTAAACGTGACGGTGATGAATAAACTGCAGAGACAATACAAGGAACAGGACAGCTACCTAGCAAAAAGGAAAGAATGCTGGAAGGAAATACAATGGAGCATAAAAGAAACACCAACTAAAACACTGTCAGCAAATCCAGTGCAACCCAACACATGTTCTGCTAGCCGAAAACTAAAAAAAAAAAAAAGGAGGGGGGCACAGGTCTAAGAATTTTATAATTTGTATCTCCTGATCATAATTCAAACCAATATACATGTTCCCTGAACAATTGCTTTTGCACAGTACCTCACAATTGTATAAATTACAAAATGGAATATTCCCTTTCCATCAGACGTGATTTACTTTGTAAAACCCTGAATGAGTGAAAGGCAGAAAGCTCTGACGCACTTTTAACATTTTATATTGCTACATTTTTTTTACCAAAAATAAAAAAGGTCATATTTTGCATATCCTCTTAGGTGTCAAGTTTTCAAACCAAATAATGTGGCGGTTTTCTCTGAAATAGCACCAAACGCCACGTTTAGCTGGCGGGCGTTGATCTTTTTAGAAATAAAAAACAGTCAAGTGATTTGACTTAGAAAAAAAAGGGCGTAAACGAGTCTAAACGTCGGCAGCAATCGCTCCGCCTCTGCTCAGATTTCATCTTGCCTAAGAGGCGGAGCTTTGCAGCCTTTGGACAGCCGTGGTGAATAGAAATGACTAAAAAGAAGACTAGGTCTTCAACTCATGCTTGCCATCTGGTTCCATTTAAAAGGGATGACTTAAGCCGTGTCTAAAAAGCTTATAGAAAATGGTATATAGCCTGTGAGGGAAGTTTAAAAAGACTTCTTTCAATCCACCATGAAGTTTAACACTTAGCACCAGCTTGAAGATCATGCTGAGCATCGGGTTTGGTCTACAGAGAGCAATTCTGTGCAGCACTAAATATCACAAAAAAGAAGAAGTGGAACCCAGATAGCAGTGAGACAAGCGGACATATCTTTCCAAAAGTTAAAGTGCCACACTCCAGTCCCACGCTTCTTTACAGCTCACCACAGTCTGCTTTCTAGGACAGCTGATGAGGGGCTTCAAGCATCTCCATTAGGAAAGTGTCAATGGGCGTGTCGCCGATCAGCTTGAAGAAGAACAGGTGCTCCAAACACTTCAGGCCGATGGAGCGCAGAGCGGGGAGTCGCAGGAGAAGCTTGGCAAACCTGGCGTGAGGACAGCAGCAAATGATGCCTACATGTTGGGATTTGGAAAAGGGGGGAATAATAAGAGGAAGGAATTACCTGCCCTGCTGCTCGGGGTACTTCTGCTTGCAGTAGGCCTCCAGGGAAGCATAGACTTTCTCTCTGAGCAGCTCCACCTCCCCCGTGTTGGACAGACCTTTTGCATCTGTAGGACAACACAGTCATCAACAGGACATCCACCAGGGGGCGCTGCTTCACAATTCATTTCCTCAGTTGTTCTGCGTAAGCTAGAGCCTATCCCAGCTGACTGGATGAGAAGTGGGCGACATTCAACCATTCATATTCACACCAGTTTAAAATATCAAATTATGTAACGTGCATGTTATATTCAATTTCATAAACTTGTGGCTGTGGTCTGTACTGACACTTAGGAAAACTGGCAGATCATTTGAGCAAATTTACATATCTTTTTTTGCACTAATTACAGTAATTTCCAAGCTATAAACCGCTACTTTTTTCCAACACTTTGCCCCTGCGTTCTATACGGCGTGCGGCTAATTTATGGAATTTTCCGGGTTCACGAGCTTCACGTGCCAACAATGAAATTGCACACATTAAATCAAACACTAAAAACTATCAGTCAACCATTTACCATGTTACGGACTAGGGATTCATATCCCGGTTATCATGACCAAAATCCACATGGGTATTATCACTGTATTGTTGAATGTTCTCAGAAGTACTTATACACAAACTCAAATCTTTTGGCCAACCGTTTTTTTTTTTTTAATAACTAAAATAAATACATATTGTTAGAAAAGCCACTATTTTGCATGTTTTGTGTTTCTTATGCTTTAGTGATAGATAAAATACTAAGACTAAAACAGTGTTTTAATGGATAGGCTTTTATTGTTGTTTTTTTATAAGTTTTATTTAAATTAAAAGTGCATAATTAATTTTTTATTATTTCTGGTGGGCGTTGTGGTGTCTTAATCTTTTCAGCGGCCCTTGAACGCACCATAAAAACACCTCTGTCTTGTATTCCTCTAATATAGAACGATCATTCTGTTCTAAGAGAGGCCTGCATGTTGAATGTGCACAATTGAATATCTTAGTTGCTCAGACAGTAATGTGTTTATATAAGAATAGATCGAGATGTTGTATTTTGCTGGGAAAAGACGTTAATTTCTTTTTCTTTTTTTTTTTATAATGTCCTGCCCAGCTTTTCGGGCAAATCATATAGCAGATGTAGATGCCCATATCGGCTGTTCAGATTTACTTTACAAAAGAGAAGTGTAGGATACTTCTCTTGTTGCCTTATTTGTATTTTGACTGTATTAAATGTATTTATATTATCATTTGGTGCAGCCGGGCCGGAGCAGGAGGGGATAGAAAGAGAGAAAAAAGAAAGACAGAGGGGGGAATTGTGGGCACAAGAGGGGGATTAGACAGAGAGAAAAAAACAACAACAGCAAACACAACAACAACAACAACAACAGAGCAACATCAGCAAATACGACATGTACAAATATGATGGTAAAAGTAATAGCAAATAAGCAGTTAGCGAAAATAAAAAATAATACAGAAATGACAATGAGCATTAATTCACTAAAAATGGAGCAATATGAATACCAATAGAAATAGTGCTATTGATAATAAACAATACCAATACTTTACCTTTAAAAAGACGTTAATTTCTCTTGTTTTCATGTTAGCATTTTAAGTCTGAGTTTATCAAAGTGCCGTTACAAGTCACAGTTTTTAAATTAATTTAGCTTAGAACAGTTATACTATCCGTCGGGTGGGTTTTTTTTTTTTTGCACAAAAGCCATCGAGCCAGCCTTCCAAAAAAAACAAAAAAACAACACGGCCGTTGCACGGAATGGAAATCCACCACTACTAAGGGGCCCCAAAACGCTGGACCGTCATGTGCTAAAGAAGAAGCAACAAGCCCAGATGACCCCGCCTCAAGACAAAAGTGAAGACGAACACTGGGCCAAGAAAGTGCTAGACAAAGCAACCTCAAGTCCATTAAACGCCGACACCAAAGAGGCAGCCTGAGCGCTCTGGAGTAAATTGACGAAGACAGCGCTCTCCAGGAGGCTACTGTATGACATGTTAAAGGCAATGTTTGTTCGATTTGTGAATGAACACAAGCGCCTGTTAACATTTCAGAATCGGCTTTAATGGCCAGGTATGTTTACGCGCAAGGAATTTGAGTTGGTAGACTGTGATCCCTTTGTTCAATGACAGCAAATATAATAGAAAGTACAGCCAATGTATGTACAAAACGAGATTTGTCCAAAAATTAGGTGGGTGATGCTTAGGGTTACGGTAGGTCCAGTACAAATCTAACCTTCCACTGAACTACCACAATGTATTGCAATCACAAGATTAAATAGTACCGTAACTTATGTCGTCTATGTAGACTATCAGAGTGGTTGGTGGCCCACTAATTTTATATGCACTCAGAAAACCACTGCAGTTGTGCTTTGAGTGGTCAGCAGCAATGTTCCCTCTAATTTTTCATGTGTGTGAGCAAACGCAAAAACTCCCTGAGCATTCAGTGGAGCCCATGTGAGCAACATCAGACGTGCACACTGTGGCTACACCAGCAGCACACCTGTCCCAAACCTGACTAAATAACAAGTTCAATCTCCATCCATCCATTTTCTACCGCTTGTCCCTTTCGGGGTCGCTGGAGCCTATCTCAGCTGCATTCGGGCGGAAGACGGTGTACACCCTGGACAAGTCCCCACCTCATCGCAGGGCCAACACAGATAGACAGACAACATTCTCTTATTATTATAATCAAATGACAGCAGTAATTTCCATGAGATTATATTCTAATATAAGTGTTTAGGCCCACTTACAATGACAATAACAAAAAATATTGTTTTTCATGAACTGTGTACTTGTATTGTTTGTCTGGGTGGAGGTCCTGCTTTGGAAATAATTTGTACCCCTTTCAGACATTGCATTTAGTTCCCATTAAAACATTCACATGTTGCACAATGAGATGTAAGCAGGGGATCATGTGTACATTCCTGCAACTTCCTGTTTGTAAAAAATATATGTTTATTAGAATTTATCTAATATACTAACAGCATTTCATGTTTAATATTTATAAATTAAGATTCCTAATAAATGACACTAGAATAAGCACACATTTGATTGGTAAATCATAGTGTAACGACCTGGTATTACACTTTATGTGTGGTGTTGGAGTTGTTCGACTTTTTGTGTGGCTGTAAACGCATCAGTGGCTAAGTGCCATACGTGCATGTGTTGGCGCAAGTGAGAAAGAGCGAGCGGCTGCTGTTGATATAGCAAAGTTGCTTTTGGTCTGGTTTGTACTGCAGAAAATTACCACTTTTGCTAAATATAATTTTTTTTACTAATGTTTTGGTGATGTGTTTATGGCCGACAATAAAGAGTTTTGCTCAGTAAAGTGATGGATGGAATTCATGTCCTCAAAGGGTCTCGACAGACGTTACAATATTTGAACAATGATGACGAAAACTGTTTTCTCTGTGTTGAAAATTGTTATGCGCTTATTTTTTTATTTGATTTTGAGCGTGGCATAGATTTGCCGTGCGCAGAGGACGCTTGAGCAGTGCAGTGCGCAATTGCACAGGCGCGCACCTTAGAGGGAACGTTGGTCAGCAGCATGCTCACCTGGGTTGAAGAGCACAATGGCGCGAAGGCAGCCCAGCTCCGTCTTGTCCATTTGCATATCTCTCATCTTGTTGACCAGCTCAGTGAGGACCCTGTATCATGTTTGAGTCCAAAAAGGTTTCAACATTGTTTTGTTGATATTTTTATGATTTGACAACAAGGGAAATGCTGAATTCAAATGTGAATATAATTAGGTGTGGTCTTACCTGTCAAATATGGCACTGACCTCTGCACTCTGCACACTCTCCCTGAGGAAAAAAAAGACAAAATAAGTCTGATGAGAATGAAAAGGTACATAACTTAGTACAGTTATAATGCAAACTGGTCAATGAGGGAATGAAGGAACCTGTCAAAAATAGCTCCGACTCCTGCACCTCCAACACCCTCACGCTGCAGCTCGGAGGTAAGAAGAACGCCGTCCTTCAGGGCAATGGAGCGGTGGGAGAAGGAGGCGATGAGAAGCTCGTTCCAACCTGACAAAGATGTCAACATGTTAGCAGGCTTGCTAGCCGATGATGACTAAAGCGGAGTACACACAAAGTTTTTCTGCTCTTTGCTAAAGCGGTTGGATGTTATGCTTCTTTGATTTTGTTAAATCACTAGCAGTGTGCGATACTGTAAATTCGGGTAATAATCCGATACCAAATAAATACGGGTCTAGTATCAAGAACACAGGAAAAATATGTTCTGCAAATAAAAATGTTTTACAATCTAAAACAATGTAAAAGTATACAAATAAAATGTTTAAAAATTTCCGACTATAACAATTGTTTAAGAAAAAAGTCACTAATGCAAAAAAATTTACAAAGTACAGTGGAACCTCAATTCACAAACGCCACTATTTGCGTTCTACAAACATTTCGGTCTACGAACCTCTGACAAGCCAAATAAGCCTCGGTGTGTGATCAATGTCTCGGTCATTTCATTCATTTTTTAAATTTTAATTTTGTTTGCTGCCGGATACTCTACAGGGGCTGCCATTTTGATGACAACACTTCCTGTAAAATGCTATTTTGAAGACGCGGACCCCATACGTCACGTCCTGTTTACGTTTGGATCGGAATACTAGCCTAGCAGTGCCGCCAACGGGACGTGGATTGGCTCCCATGTATGGTAAAAACAAGTCCACAATTAAAAACCCTCGCAAGGACGGAGAGAACAAGCAAGACAATGTAGATAAGCTATTCCTAGTGTAGCTAAATGAGAAGCAACTAGCCGGCGATAGCATCACCAAGGCTATCATTTGAGAAAAGGCTTGCCATTTACAGTTGTGTTCAAAATAATAGCAGTCCCACATCACTAGCAAGATAAATGCCTGTTTTTGTTAGAATTTCAACTTTTACACTGCAAATAAGTTTCTAAAATGTTTAGTAAAGGTATAGCAAACCAACAGACCCAACAGGCATGACGTGCATCCTGCTGATTCTGTGAAATGTAATCATTTACTGAAAGGGGTGTGTTCAAAAAAATAGCAGTGCGTAGTTCAATTAGTAAGTCATTGATTATGTGGAAAAAAAAAGTTGTTACACAGGTGGCCCTTATTTAAGGATCAAGGCAACTGACACTGCATATGTTGGCTGTGCATTTGTCCTTGGAAAAACAGAGTAACATGTGTCGTTGAAGACACTGTTCAGAAGAAGAGCGTTCTTTGATTAAGAATTTAATAAAAGAGGGGAAAACCTATAAAGAAGTGCAGAAAATGATAGGCTGTTCAGCTAAAATGATATCAACCTCTATAAAATGGCAGCCAAAACCAAAAAGGCGAGGAAGATAAAGAAAAACGACTATTGGAATGGATGGGAGAATAACCAAAATGGCAAAGGCTCAGCCAATGATCAGCTCCAGGAGGATGAAAGAAGATCTAAGATGGCCTGTGAGTACTGTAACAATCAGACCACATCTATGTGAAGCCAAGCTACCAGCAAGAAGCCCTCGCAAAGTCCCATTGTTAAAAAAAAGCCGTCACAATTTGCCAAAGAACACATTGACTGGCCTAAAAAGAAATGGCATATTATTTGGGGACTGATGAGAGTAAGATTAGTTTTTTTGGGTCTAAGGGCCACAGACAGTTTGTCAGACGTCCTGCAAACACTGAATTCAAGCCCCATGCAGTACACAGTGAAGACGGTGAAGCATGGTGGTGCAAGCATCATGATATGGGGATGTTTCTCGTACTATGGTGTTGGTCCTGTTCATCGCGTACCAGGGATCATGGATCAGTTTGAGTACATCAGAATACTGGAAGAAGTCATGTTGCCGTATGCTGAAGAGGAAATGCCCTTGAAATGGGTGTTTCAACAAGACAATGACCCCAAACACACCAGCAAGCGAGCAAAATCATTGTTCCAGACAAACAGAATTCAAGTAATGGAGTGGCCAGCCCAATCCCCGAACCTTAATCCCATTGAAAACTTGTGGGCTGACATAAAAAATGCTGTTCATGAGGCAAAACCAAAAAATGCAGAGGAATTGTGGAACGTAGTACAATTGTCCTGCGCTGCAATACCTGTTGACCGGTGCCAAAAGTTGCTCGACTCCATGTGCCACAGATGTGAAGCAGTTATCAGAAACCCTGGTTATGCAACTAAATAATAGTTAATAATTCTAAGGAAAGTTGAATCTGCAAGCCTTTCTTAGTTTATACAGTACATTTGAGTTTTGTAAAGAATGATGTCAACACTGCTATTTTTTTGTTTTATATTTCTTGACTTTCTGTAAAATATTGTCAAATTAAATTACTTTTTTCCAATTTTCTGGCTTTGAAATAGAATGTGCAGTGTCCCCAATGCATTTGTGTTCATTAAAATGCATTTTATTTGAAGAATTTTGAGGTTTACTCACCTTTTTAAACACACTGCTATTATTATGAACATAACTGTATATGGTGACTCAATGTCCAAAAGTGAGCATGCTGGAACCAGCATGTAAGAAATATCTAGGGCGAGCCGTGGGTGTTTGGAAAAGTTTAAAAAGAGGAGGCGTCTTTCACAGCGCCGGGTGAATGGCGAGACTGCTCCGACAACGCTGACGCTTCAACTTGGATTTTATTTGTGAAGTGGGTTTTTTAACAATCCTTTTAACTATGATAAGACCGGACTTTTTTTTAAGCCAGAGGGGACGAGGGGACCTTTATTACAGCAAAGGAGAATGTAGAAGCAGAACATCAGCACTGCAAATTTGTGCTAACGCTAGTGTTGGCTGGAAGGTGACATGATGCTAGTTTACCTCTCGAAGACTGTTCAACAAATGTCACAAATATTCAAAGTCACAAGGTAAAATTATTTTTCTCTTTAGTTTTTTTTATTTTAGCTACAGGTTTGGTAACATTTTGAAGTGCACCAAAGGGGGGTGTGTGTGTGTGTGTGTGTGTGTGTGTGTGTGTTTGTGGACGCATTGACAGTTGCTGCTATTGGGATGTTTGAATAAAAAATAAAAAGAGATCGTTGAGCCATTATTCACTTCTGTTATTTTGAAACATTAACAGGATATACACACATTATAGTGTCTCCAAAGTGCGCATTTTATAATACAACATGGGGACTTTTGTCGAGGCTAGAACCAATTATTCATGTAAGCGGAAGAAGATGGAAGGATGGATGGACATTGTTTTTTATGGGGAAATCTGTTTCTCTTGACGAACGTTTCGGTCGGCGAACCATGTTCAAGAACCAGTTAAGATCGAGGTTCCACTGTATCAATCTAACAAAAATAATTGTTTTAAAATGTAAACAAAAACATTAAAGTAACTAACATTACACACCGATACTAGTGAAAAATAACCGTTTACACTGGCAGTCCCATAAACTGTAATCTGAAAATCGAGTAATTCGTGGACGTGTAAAAGGAAAACTGCAACAAAAATATAGGTCCCACCACCCTAGTATTGTTCTGATACCAATACCCACCTTGGTACCGATACTATCTATATTTAGATCGATATGGCCACGCCTACAGACTGTTTGCTCACATGAGATTACAAGTTTGGAGGACTAGAGTCTGGCTCTGTGGTGGGACAGAATGGTAATGTGTGTGCTGTGTTGATATTATCGTAGCACACAACACACAAAGATCATAACTGTTCAATGCCTTTCTGTGTGGGTGTGCAAGAAATAAAAAATATCTTAAAATTTTGAATAGCCTTTAGACAGATGCGTGTGTGTGTGTCTGTCTGTCTGTCTGTGTGTGTGTGTGTGTCTGTGTCTGTGTGTGTGTGTGTGTGTGGGTGTGTGTGTGGGTGTGTGAGTGGGTGTGTGTGTGTGTGAGTGAAGCACCTGCACGCAGGAGTATGACCTGGTCATCGAGAGGCAGCTCGCAGAAGTGAGGGATTCTCTTGGCCCACTCCACCAGGGCAAACAGCTGTTTGTCTGCAGTCTGACAGATGTTGGTGACTGCATCGTGGGGCTGGAAATGAACAGTACAACATCACTAAGGGTGCACTCACACTAGGCCACCAGACATGGGTGTGAATCCCATCCCCCCTGTCGTGTCCCCCGATGGCTCACAGCATTTGGGCTTCAGCCTATTAATATTTGCCAATAAATTGTTTCAATTTGTGGTTAATTTCTATTGTGCAACAATATAATAACTGGCGGGAGGAACAATTGCATTAAATATAAGTCTACCCTTGGTGCGACCCCATTCTAAACTGAGGGAACTCTCCTGAAGGAATCAATAAAGTACTATCTAAACGCTGAACACGCCTGGACACAGGGCCCCGTGATCCATGGAGGGCCCTGTTTAGTGTGAAGAAACACATGTAAAATGCCAATTAACAAATGACAGAGCGCTTCATATGAAATTTTACCGCAAATGTATTCATTCATAGCCTTATCCCGCATCATCACTGAAAATAACATAATGGCAGATTTCCCTTTGCCTTCTTCATACATTTTTGTTTTCAACAAAAAACATTACTGAACAATCAACAATAATCTACTTAATACATTTTTGTTTTCAACAAAAAACATTACTGAACAATCGACAACAATCTACAATCGACAGAAACAACAATCGACCAAAATGTTTACCACACAGTGTTGTGGTTGCATTTGTAGATAAGTGAAAAGCGTACTTTTCAATTTTGCATTTTTGTTGTGTGTGTGTGTGTGTGTGTATTTTTTGTTCCGTCTAGTTGTTGAAAGGGGGCTATGAGCGATGTACACTCAGGGAAACGTCTGTTTGCCAGTAGAACATGACCACTTGTGAAGCTGGGATTGAAATTGCGGTTGTTGATGTGCGTCAACTGTGCCCTCTTTGCCACTTTTTCCTCTGTAGAACAATTTAACGTACAGATCCCTAAAACTGGCGTGTCATCAAAAACCATGAGAAGTCTGCAAGACATGCACTCACCGAGTTGCCCGCAGAGCCTCCATCAGAGTGCAGCTCAGTCTTCTGCTCCACAGCAGTCTCCGCCTCCAGTATCTTCTCCACCGGCATCTCCTCATTAATGCTCATGCTGAACTCCAGCTCTCCCTCCCGCTCCCGGTTCCTCTGGCGCTCCTCCTGCACCGCTGAATCAGACAATATAAGGAATAGTAATTTACATGAAGAAGGTTACTAATTATGAAAAAACAAGTCACAGATTTTGTTGAAATTTTGTGAAAAACTATTTTCTTGTCCAGCACTTAACAGTATACACATTTCAATTTACAACAGTACCTAACAGATGCTATTGTATACCTGCAGAATCCACTTGAAAAAATACTGTTTGTTTTACACGAGTATATTACAACTATTAAAAAAAATACTTTCACTAAACTTTAGGGCAGAGGTGAGGCATGGATCAAAGACGAAACGATTACATTTCAGTTATGAAACATTTGTTGCAAATGGTGTTGCTGCTGGTGCAACTTCCGGTCTATAATTTCATTTGCGGATTTGTTATTTATTAGGGGTTTGTTGGTATCCTTCCAAGGATGTTTGGTAACAACTGACATTCACTGCCTCCTAAGATAGATAGATAGATAGATAGATAGATAGATAGATAGATAGATAGATAAAGATAGATAGTACTTTATTGATTCCTTCAGGAGAGTTCCCTCAGGAAAATGAAAATTCCAGCAGCAGTGTACAAAATTGAGATCGAATTTAAAAAGTAAAAAGATGATTAAAGACGTGTTTGGTGTGTTTATGCAGGATCTTCTGACTTTTTTTATTGTTGATCTGGACGAACCTGTACTTTTTCAACAATTAAGAGACTACCAGCTTGATATGCTGCACATCACTTTGGCGACCCAAATTACCGTCACACAACCAAGGTTGACTTAAGACTCTTTCTCAACAACAGGGTCATCTTCAGAGGATAACATCAGAGTCACGACCAACATTTATTTCGCTAAAGGCTTTTTAGCTTTAACTTGGGTTATTTTGTTTAGTTATGCTGCAACTTACAACCAGAAGCGTAGCTGCAAAAGGTACTGTTTGGCTGTTTATTATGGAGATTTCTGCTATGTTTTATCAAGTTATTAGCTCATGATTTTGAGAAAAAAAATAATTGCAATTTTTGTCTCCAAAATTGCTATTTGATTTGCTATTTTTATACTTTATACATAAAAATGCATAAAACTACTGAGTGAAGGAAGAGATGTTACTTTTAGACTGTCAATCAACATATCATTGTCTCAAAGTGCCACACATTAGAACAATATGCAATAATTTACCTGAAAAAATATTGGCTTTATGCAGACGGACTCAGGTCATGTCCACACGAACAAGGATACTAAATAAACGCATACTTATTACTTACACTTAGGCCTCGTCCACATGTAAACACATAATTTTGTCCTTAAAAACGAAGACTTTTGCAAACGCTGGCCAAAGTGTAGAGTTCCAAAACTCAGCGTATGCGTATACACAGCATAAACGGAGACGTGTATCCTTTGATGACGTCACAGTTGTGCGCTATCATTTCCAAAGCTCAACAACACTGCTTTGCTACCTTTGAACACACACTAAGAGGTTTTATTGTCCATTTGCACGTAAACATGCTTCTATTTTTACTCAACATTAATAAAAAAAAAAACACATCAAAATGGGCTTTGTGAAAGTCCCGCCAGCGACAATGTCAGTCAGCTGTTTTGGATACGATTGAACAACTTTGACAAGAAACACTTTTTGCTTTGTGTCATAAGAAAGGGGCAACATTATCTCATGTTTTTAATCCATGTTTAATAACAGATCAAGAAGTTAACGGTTTGTCGCTTCCATTTGTGTAGATAGAGCCCTGCAACGTGCTTGAGCGACTAAAAAAAAACATGATGCATCCTTCCTCCTTGTTAATATTAAAGACAAAGTACATTGTTAATAAATCTCTATAGTGATCATTAAATGCGCTGTATTTCCACGAGAGTTTTGCAGCTGCACACGCAAGTCTGTGCGCTTTAGGCACTTAAACATGCAAAAGGCTTTCCTTTTCTCATTAGTGTGCGGTGATTTTAGTAATTAATGTACACTTCACAGTACATGTAATATATCACCATGCCGAGTCATACCAAAGACTATAAAAATGAGACGCATTACCTCTGTGCTTAGCACTCAGCATCAAGGGTTGGAATTGGGGGTTAAATTACCAAAAATTATTCCCGGGCGCGGCCACCGCTGCTGTGTGACAATCATTGGTACTTTAACTCTAGTTTTATGTTGCTGATGAAAACATGTTATAATTCCATGAGTGTTGGGTTTTAGCAGGACAGGCGTGCATCCGCGCTTTAAACACTAAAAAAAAGATTCATAATGATACCAAGGCTCTATGTAACTGTAGGCTGGGCTTAAAAATAATGTATATGTCATTGTACGTCTAGTATATCAAAATAAACATTATTAATAACAGAGGTGTAATGCCACCAAATCAGCTGTTGCTGCTTTTCCAGGCTTCTGATTAGACAAAATGTGCATGACAGCAGGTGTATGGGTTTGTGTGTAGAGTAGACCGAGACGGTTTTGAAACCACACCTGTGTGGATGGAGTCATTTAAACCCTGGATATGCGTTTGAAACTCTCCGTGTTTGAGTGGACATGGCACCAGAGCTTTTGTCTACATCATGATGCTCTTTAACTGAAGAAATAATAAATAAAACCTATACAGTGATTATGATGTAATGTAATCACAATTTATAATAATAATATTGCAGGTAACCATTTAAAAGGATATAAACTTATATTTCTTATTACTGTATAATTGTTTATCATTGTGTAATTAGAAGGTAAATAACTGTTGTCCTAAATAAATTGACAAAAAAATTATAAAAATGACTAATTTCTGTAAGCAAAATGTTTACTTAACTATTTAACATCTTAAAGTACATTTTTTTCAGAGATGGAAATATGAGGTCAGACATCTTTTTGTGTATTTCATCACATGATGACGACGGCATTTTACCTCATTCGTTCGTGTTGATGGGCTCATATCGGCCAACCTATTTGAAGCTGAAATATTCCCACAATGGGACATTTGGTTTTGTAATCTTGTTTTTTCCTCGTAATTTGTGTTACTCTGTGGCAGTTCTCACTGGCAAGTCGCAAGCTCTCTGTACTATTAGTGTTGGCAGCGGCGCCCTGCTCTAGTCTCCGCTGAGACAGATTGTAAACGACTGAAAAGAGGGGCCACTCTGTTCAGTTAATTTCACTGTTAAATAAACATGCTCCAGTGCAGAGAGCGATGCACAAAGTAAGATGTCTTTATTCCTGTTTGACGAGAGAGACAAATGTGGGGTTCAACAATTCTGATTGGCGAACATGTCTGTCACCCAAATGCCCGCAACAGTGCAGAAAAAAATAACAACCTAAGCCTCTTGGGGTTATTTACTGCACTAATTAAAACCTTGATGTCGATTCCATTTCGATTAATCGTGCAGCCCTACCGCCAAGCCATAATTCTTTGTATTGTCATTTTACTTTTGGACAATAATTGATATAAATCATGTTGAAGGTAATGATTTGTTCTACTTAAACAGTGTGGAGGCACCTCGATGCACCAGTTTGATATTAACATGTGATGTGAAGTGAATTATATTTATAGTGCTTTTCTCTAGTGACTGAAAGCGCTTTACAAAGTGAAACCCATTATCTAAGTTACAGTTAAACCAGTGTGGGTGGCACTGCTTCAATAAGGTAACTTGATACGTACAGACAACACACCTTTGTGTTTTAAAACATGTCCCCTCCCTAATACTATGCACAATAACCATATTAACTCACTCTGTCTGTTTTTGTGATAACTACTGTCGTGACAGTGGGGAGCAACTTACAGGACATTATACATCAACTAAAGGAACAAGTTTTGTATCTAACCGTTGTTTAATATAAACAAGTTCATTTGGACAAACTAAAACTAAAACACATGATTAAAAAAAGACAGTAGCTTTAAAATGTCAATGCCATACTCATCCACCCCTCATCCTTTCCATCTTCTTTATTCCACCTTACATGTTTGACCGCTATTGAAAAATGGAGAAAGGGTAGAATTGGGACAATGAAGAAATAAAGGAATTAGATTATAAACCAGCCCCTCCCCTGCATCTGTTTCTACCTCCCAAATTGGAAGTCCCACAAAGACACCTTTCATCCTGACGCTTTCACCCGTCTCTTGCTACTTGTTTAGGCAGTTTTTTTTGTTTTTTTTCTACTTTGAGAGACATTGTAATGCAATGAGCAACCAGCATACCTTCCCTCTTCATGCCCATGGCCAGGCACTTCTGGTAGCGGCAGTACTGGCAGCGATTGCGCTGGCGTTTGTCCACCAGGCACTGTTTGTTGTCCCTGCACGTGTAGCTCAGATCTTTGCGAACTGTCCTTTTAAAAAAACCTTTGCAGCCCTCGCAGCTGTACACGCCATAGTGCTTGCCTAGTGCACAAAAAGTACAGTCACAGGAAAAACGAGGAGATAAGCCCAAACAAATATTTACAGTAAAAGCAACACACACTGGTTGTCTTTCAAAAGGAATAAACGGGTGGCGGTTCATTTACTCACCAGATGAGCGGTCTCCACAGATGACGCAAAGGCGCTTCTGGGACAACATGATTCCCGGACTGTGAGCCGACATAGGCCTCAGGCCGAATGGAGGCTTGATGTCTTCGGAGCTGCTGATCGAGTGCATCCCTGACATGGCGCCTGAAGGTGTCATCTGCGCAAACAAGTAAACAGAGAAAATGATCATGTGTGATATTTCCGCTGAAATAAATACTGACAATATGAAATATCTGGTAAATAAGGCACCTTTAATGAAACAAACGACACATAACAATGTTCCAATAACATTATATTTGTTCCCAGGTGAGTAATTCAAGGCACACAAAAGAACGGTTATTGAGGTTGTATAAAAAGACCTAATTGTAAAGAAAATCAGAAACAATAGATTAGTTTCCCTTCATATAACATGCAAAAATTCAAGATACTTAGGATGACACATGTATAACTTGAGAAGGTGATGACGAAGCACCATTTCAGACCCTAATAACTCAAATACAACTTTGAACTGAGAAGTTAAATGGCCCAAAGTGGTACACTACACTTTAGAGCGATCAAAACAGAACTGCTTGTCTTAACTACAATATGGACGGACCTTCGTGAGAAATTGCGTGTGAATTGTGGTGTACGAAAGCCGCCGAAACGTGCCAGCCGAACTGAAATGATAACGTTAGCATGCTAACATTTAGAATGCGCCAAGTACCAAGTTATATGACTGAAGCTAAAAAGGTTAGCACACTAATGTCAATATGCTAACTTTAGCATGCTAACAGTTAACATGTGTTAAGTACCAAGTTAATTGTCAAAAAAAAGTTAGCATGCTGACAGAATTTGTCAAGTACCAAATTGTACAACGAGTTTAGTGAATTTGAAGTGAAGTGAATTACATTTATATAGCGCTTTTTCTCAAGTGACTCAAAGCGCTTTACATTGTGAAACCCCATATCTACCGGTAAGTTACATTTAAACCAGTGTGGTGGCACTGGGAGCAGGTGGGTAAAGTGTCTTGCCCAAGGACACAACGGCAGTGACTAGGATGGCGGAAGCGGGGATCGAACCTGCAACCCTCAAGTTGCTGGCACGGCGGCTCCACCAACCAAGCTATACCGCCCCTACACCGACGAGGTGTACAATAGCAAAAATTAGCGAAAGAAATTAGCATTTGTCACGTACCTAGTTACAGTATAGGACTCTTAAAATGCACACTTGCAAAATTAGCTAAAAAGGTATAAAATTAGCTTTAAAAGTTTGTTGACTTAAACAAAAACAAGGAGCATTTTGACTTGGGCACCATTCAAATTGGTTGAGAAATGTATGATAGGTATACGTTTATATATTGTCCATTCATTTTAAATAGGGAACAATGCCTGGTAATCTGTGAATTTTTGGAACCGGAAAACATGTTGGTTTGAATGTCCAGGATGAGGGGAGTGTTTGGATGGGTAACCTGTTTGAATCAGTTGAGAAACTATCAAAAAGCAAGTGTGGAGGATGTGTGCTACAGTGCACCAGAGCACCAAACACATTGATGAACATGTGGAGGAACCCATCCATCCATCCATCCATTTTCTACCGCTGTCCCTCTTGGGGTCGCTGCAGCCTAACCCAGCTGCACTCAGGCGGAAGGTGGGGTTCCCCCTGGACAAGTCACCACCTCATCGCATTTTAAAAAAACAAAAATGGACATGCTCAAGCACAGAGTACGTACTTTTCAGGAAAGAGGTACCAAGCGTTTAAAAATTGGCTAAAGATTCCCTGATCAATTCCTGTGGGCGCCAATGACGTCACGATGCACGGCGCACAAAAGTTCAATTTATGCCAAAGGGGAAGTTAATATTTTATCAAAGGGGGAAATACTACCAATATGCACAAACATTTGTACACACGGCATGTGATAACTAAAAATGAATATTAAGTTTACGAACCGCTCTACGAGCCCGGAGTGAGTCTCACCCCAGCAGAAGCGATAATGTCAATATATCATGTTGGCGTCTCATTGCAAAACCTGTTTTTACTAACTGTTACTGCTGAATAAATGTCTTCTCATGGTTTACATTTGTATTACATGATGAGAGACAGCGTCTGAAAAAGCAAATACGCTTATTTTTCTGCAAAATAATCATTAATTTGTATAATTGATATTTGCCGAATTACACAATTAGAGCTCTCAAGAAGAAAATAAAGGTGTTTCTTATGCTATCAATTGTCATCCATCCTCCCACTCTGTGATACAGCGCAGAGATGAAAATCTTTTAACAGTGTAGAGACAAAAATAACATACTTTCATGTAAATAAAAGAGCGTTTTTCTGTTGTTTATGAAAAGAACATGAAAGGTGTCCTTAAGTCACTTCTGTTGTCTTCTAGTGCCAGAGTTTCCTATACATTCATTCATCATTTCATACAGTCGGTTGTACCGTAACTCTTTTTTTTCCTTATCGTTCATAATCATAATGAAAGACATGGCGGGTGAATTTTTTTTAATGCATTCTAAATATTAGTAAATGTAGATAAAGGTCCGCTTACAATTGGAGCTGCCCTATTCCACCCACAAAATCTGATAACCATTCAAAAAGCCCCAACGATTCTCCATTTACATTTCATGACTTTAATATTAACTAAGTAGGGCTGGGCGATATATCGAATATACTCGATAAATTGCGGGTTCGTCTCTGTGCGATGTAGAAAATGACTATATTGTGAGTATTGGAGTATACGTTCTCACGCAGTTGCTTTTAGCTGCGGGCATTACAGTACAGGCTTTTCTCACTCTCTTGTCTCTCTTTCTCACAGAGACATAAAACAAGCGCACCTTGTTACATACGTCACATACTGTCGCGCATGCAACATCATACGCCCTCGCGGAGCAAAGAGGTAGTGGCAAGGGTAAAGTTAGCAGTGGCAGGTGGTACAAGTGGAGCCGTGCGAGTGGTAATACGAGAGAGAGAAGGTGCCAATCCGGTAACAAATGGAGGAAGAATTAATTCCCAAGAAAAACAGCATCGTCTGGCGGTGGTTTTCGGCTTCAAGCGGGAATATGTTGAACAGACAACCGTAATATGTCAAGTATGCGGCAAAAGCATTGCTACAAAAAGTAGCAGCACTACTAATTTGTAGCATAATTTGAAAAGTCACCCGCTAGAGAATGAAGAGTGCTTGAAACTCTGCATGTGAACATTTCCGGCCGGTGCCACACCCAACAAAATGCCGAAGCAACCAGCACTGACCTAGTTGAGCCTGGCGTCTTCCATTTCCAGATCAACACCGTATGAAAAAAATAGTCAAAGACAAAAGGAGATAACGTCCGCAGTAGCCTACTGTATAGCGAAGGACATACACTATTTGATTTCCTATTATGCAGCTCATTTTTATTTGACAGTTATTGAAATATCTTGCGTGACATCATGCACAAAAGTGCACTTTATTTGTTTTTAACTATTGTAGTGGCGTTCTGTACGAAAAGTGCACTTTAATTTAGTGTTTTGATATGTCATCTTAGTGACATCATGCACAAAAGTGCACTAATAGCTTGTTTTAAAATGTCTGACAATCTTGCACTTTCTGTTTTGAAATTACATGAATGTTTGTGCCACTGCTTATAACCGTTTAATAAATACATCCATCCATCCATACATTTTCTACCGCTTGTCCCTTTTGGGGACGTAGTTTTGATAAATTGACTTAGTTGCGATTTCCCTCTCTGCATGAAAGTTTAAAATGAGCATATATTAATGCAGTATGAACAAGAATGTTTTAATGTAGACACATAGAATTATCATACTGGTGTGATTATATGCATCATGTGTTAATTCAAGGCTAAGGCAAAATATCGAGATATATATCGTGCATCGTGACATGGCCTAAAAATATCGAGATATTAATAAAAGGCCATATCGCCCAGCCCTATAACTAAGTATTGGTGGTATTTTTATAAACGCTAATGCAGACAACTACTTATAGCGGCGACATGATCACTTGTGTGTGTGCCTATGTTTACATCAACGAGTGGTCACTCTGTTTTCTCACTTCCCTGCTCCCTGTAAGTTTATTGTAGATCATAATTCATGCCTCTCACCTGAAAAGTAAATGTCTGAGGATATAGTCAGAAAAGTTGGGACACTTTCACCGCCATTTAGGACCTGAAACTGACAAGAATTACACAAAAAGCGCTTGTTCCACCCAAGCCCCCTCCCCTTTCTTTGCGAGGATTATGATTCATTTTTCATCTCATTGGGAATACATAAACACCAGTCGGCATCCTAATGAAAACAGACCTTGTACAGTAAGTGATGTTTTATTATGCTCTCATGAAGTCTGCAGTTAGCAGAAATCAGTGATGAAGAAAAAAAAGCAAACATTGTGATGTTTTTTTTAAATAATGCACAGCATATGCTTAAAATTATCCAATTTTATGAATATTAAATATTATTATAAATGTGCCTGTTACTAAATTACATACATCATGTATATAAAACCCTAATGGAGGTGTTTGGATGTTTTTTAAGGGCTCTATAGGCAGAATTGAACAACTCACATAGGCTCCATTGTAAGCAGACTTTTGATCAAATGTATTTAATATTTAGAATACATTAAAAAAAATCTATCCGTCGTCATGTCTTTCATAATGATTGTGAACGATAGGCAAAATTTTAAAAAAAACTGTAGTTCCCTTTTAAGTGTTTCCCAATTCATTAAGTAATATTTGCTCCATGGACAACAAAATAAGCCATGTCCCCCTTCTGAGACTTACCCAAGAGAAGGTTGTGTTTACATATTTTAGGACTCAGCCTCGTCTATTGAGCTGGAGCATAGAAGACCTGGAGTGACGATTCTTATATCAATGTATAACGTAGGCCTGGGTGATAAATCGATTATATCAATAGATTTGAGGTTTTTTTGTTGCAGACGATTTAAAAAACTAAAAATCTGTTTTTTCTCCTATTCCTCCGACATATTTTTTGCACCCAAATCCGCCCTCCCCCTCATTTCCTTAGCGGCAATTCACACAAAAAGCAAAACGTGGCTAATGCTAACGAAATGGAGAAGGAGAAGTTAGTTCTCAAGAAAATAACATTTTGTCAGTGGTTTAGATTTGCGGCAACAGGCATGGAACAAGTGACTGCACACTGCAAAGTTAGTCTAAAAAAATAAAAGGCAGCGACACAACAAAGTTATTCCAGCGTCTGAAACCGAAGCATCCAGCTGAGTGCGGGAAATGCAACTCTTTACAAGGCTAACAAGACCATGACAACGAACAACAAACTCCGGCTGAAAATCATCTTACTGTGGTGAAATAATTTACACAAGATACCATGTATTATAAATAAAGGAGCACAATGCACAGCTCGATCACTTAAGCATTCTGCATTGCACAAAGTGCACATAGAATAGAAAAAAACTGTTTTTATCCACTTACTAAAACGTTAGTCCTCAATGTTTTACTTGATTGTTTATTTGCAACAAATGTACAATACTACATTTTTGTTTACAGAAGTATTTTATTCAAGACTTAAGTATTGCCTCCCAATCTTAATGTAGTTATTTGAAAATTATTCCATAAAAAGTACAATTACAGGGCTCGAATTTAATCACGGCAACCGCGGCAAGTGCCGCGACAGCCCTTGTCGCTTGCCGTAATGCCCTAAAAACTGTTTATGTGTTTTGTGCGGTTAATGACTGCTGCTACTTTACGTTACTTTTAAAACTTAGTGTTAAAAACAAATCCCAGCAGAAACACTGCAACGTGTTTAGTTTTTACAACTGTAGCGTTAGGATTTGTGTGTCACAGTGCGTGTGTCAGTCAGATGATTATAATAATGATTAGCATCTAATAAGTATAATAATACATTTGCTTTTCCCTTATTTGCAGAATGGGCATGCAGCGGGCAGGTTCAATGCCACAGTTACAGTACATGATCATCATCCACTAACATCACACATACAATACAATACCTGATGCCTTCCAGAAGCAGCTGCTTATGCTCCCTTGACAAAAATGTCAAAACACCTCACTGCAGCGCTGTCATATTTCATTGCCAAACTTTAAAATAATTCAGAGGTGTTCACTGATATGTGTAAGACTAGACCTCTCATATATAAACACTCTTGTTGTATACTAGGACAAAAAGTGTAGTTACATCTTATGGCCATCTCTCACATTTTTACATTTATTTGTATTATTTAGTGTAGTATTTAGTAGTATTTAATGCCCATGATGTTTTCATTTACACATTTTTTTTGTACTTGAGGTACATGTAACAGTTATCTACAATAATCTTTCTTCTACAAAGTATATAATTTTAAATGTTTTATTTATTTTTTAAATAAAACTTAGTCAAAAGATTTTAGTTTAAGTACTTTTTGAACACATTTCCAAATACCGCGATAATAATGATAACGTGATAATTTTGGTAAAAAAAACGTGATAAGGAATTTTCATACCGTGACATACCTATAATGGACAATTGTAACGTAATTGTTTCGTCTAATAAATTGATAAAAAACACCTGTCAGAACTTATTTTCTTACATTTTCAACTGTTTAAGACATCGCATAATTAACGTTAATTGGTATAAACAACATGGGTGCAGCCATTTTAGAAGTGTGTGTCAAAGGTTAACCGACAACGAGAACAGCAGAGTTGTTCCGAGATATTCCGAGAGATACACTAGTTGCATCAGGTTCTGGAAAGATGTCAGGTGTTTGGTGAATTTAGGTCAGGCCGCTTTCAAAATGCCGAGTAAGGAACTAATACAAAAATAAAAACACGAACAATTACAGACTGTTGGGAAAAAATGTAGGAAGACAACTTCTTTAGGTAGGTTCATTTCATAGTTTAAATGAGTGCTAAATTAGTCGATCGTTTGCCCTCGAAACTCAGCAGTTCTAGACGTGTCAATGTTGTTTTTGTGCTGTATCGTGAAGGGTTATTTGGATTTGTGGCTGTCAACTTACTTTTTTGTAAACATTGAACATAGGTCGCTGATGTAAACAATAATGGAATGAAAATTGCATGCAGTATTATATATTTGTTTATACGCAACTTAACTAAAGTTTACTACAAGTTGGGTCATACACTACTATTTCAATTTATTGCCCTTTGATTATTTGTATATCATATACTAGTGTGTGTGTGTGTGTTATATATATATATATATATATATATATATATATATATATATATATATATATATATATATATATATATATATACATATATATATATATATATATATATATATATATATGCATGCATGCATGCATGCTTTGGAGCCCCTGCCTTTCTTTCAAGGCAGGGGCTCCAAAGCATGCATGCATGCATATATATATATATATGCATGCATGCATATATATATATATATATATATATATGCATGCATATATATATATATATATATATATATATATATATATATATATATATATATATATATATATATATATATATATATATATATATATATATATATATATATATATATATATATATATATATACAGGTGTATATACATATACATATATGCATGCATGCTTTGGAGCCCCTGCCTCGAAAGAAAATAATGTTTGCCTTGGTGCCCTAAAATATGAGCCCTCCTTTAAAGCAACACTTGCCTTGACCTTAAAAAGTAAAAATTTGAGGCCTGCAATTATATCTGGTCTAAAAAGAACTAAAATATAAAAAATATAATTTTGCTAAGAGTAAGATGCAGTGAATGCGGTGTCACATAAAACTACTAGTTTTTGATCAAATAAAAGTTAAACTTGTTTTGAATTAGCTTGGTCATTTGTATGTGATGTTTTCTTTAAAAAGCAGGGTGGGAAAATAAACTTAAAAATTGTAAATATATATTTCTTTTAAAAACAAAAACATTTAAAAAGGGAGGTTTTATTGTATTTTTAGGGCAGTCCTAGTATAAGGATTGAAGTCTATTCATCTAATTGGATTTTATTTCCAAGGTCATTTTCAGTAATGTACTGTTTTATTGTCGTCGAAGAAAAAACACTTTTGATGCGCTATATGTAATGGAGGACAGGTAGTGTGGGTGTACATATACTGTATACTTATGTTGAATAGACAAGATTCTTCAATCTATTCAGACCGCTTCAAACTTTTTTCCTCACCAAAAAAAGGGCTAGTGACAATTTCTTGTCATAGAAGAAACACTAGTATGGCCAACTTAGTGACTGTGTCCCTATTCTCAGCAAGTTTTCAGTATTCAGACCCCTCTATAGACTCTTTTTCAAAAATGCGACCAAGGAGAAACACTGAGAAAACACCCAATCGCATTATTTGTCATCACTAAGGAACCCAAATTAATTTCCACATTAACCAGTTATCAAACACACAACAATTTAATACTGTCCCATACCTGGCTGTGGCTTATGGGTCCAAATCCCAGAGAGGGAGATACCATTGAAGAGTTGATAGAGGGACTGATGACTGAAAATGGGGAACCAATAACATTGGTGGGGCTGTTGGGGGCTGAGCTGTTGGGCTGCTGGGAAGACATGGCTGTATTAAGCTATATGACACAGATGAAGAAAGGGAAGTCCAACCAGATGGATAGCAGTCAGTCTGAGAGGGCGACAAATTGTTGTTGTAGTTAGTACTGTACAGAGGTGGAACGGCTATTGGAATATTGTACTTAAGTACAGTTACTATGCTGAAACTCACTCATGTACAAGGTAAAAAAAATCAAACCAAGAAAAAGCAAAAATAAAACTTACTAAGAAAATAAAGTTTCCCGTTTTTGTTAAAGAAAAGAGAGGCACAAGTAAAAAATGTGGTGTTCTTAAGCAAAACACTGTTCTTTATTGCATTAATGTGCAAAAATAAAAGAGGTCTTTATCTTTCTGAAGAATGAACTGCCAATTGTTTTGCTGCCCAACATTTACTACAGAATCCTGACTTAGAAAAAAGATCTACTCAATAACGGTTTGGACAGATTAAAATACAATAAAGTACAATACTTATGTAAATGTAGGCGTAAAGACTGAAAACAATTAAACTTAAATAGAGTAACTCAGAGTAAATGCTGACAGTTCTGTTGATTGCCACCTCTAAGCTTGTGGTGTACGGACTAGAGGCAAACGATAGAAAAAATATACACAGCACATCAGCACAGTTTTTGGACATTGACTATTGTCAACTACGCCACTCTTAAGATTGTTATGGTTTAAAAGACAACAACTTAGACGTAAAATAGCTTAAGTGTGTTAGCTGGCAAAGCGACAGCTTCAAATAACACGTATGTTAGCTAGATGCTTACTGAATGCACCAATTATATTGCTCACATCACAATTCTGATTGCGATTAAAAAGGTATACAATCGCAACTGTATCACAATCGCAACTGCATCAATACAGAAGTGGAATTGTGATATTTAGTTAACAGTAGCTGCACATCCATTAGATACTGGAGCCTTGGCTAGTACCAAGAGATAGCTAACATTAGCCGCATAAGTACATATTGTCCGTGATTTATATTACCGAAATATATCAGTTTAAAGCATATATTACATCGCACTAGTGTTTTTACCCACAAGAAGCACATAAGCTGCGCGTTGGCGTCGCAATTTAATCTACTTAGCGACGCTTATGGCTAACCTATCTAGCATAGCTATCGTTAGCTTAATGCTAACGCTGCGTCGCTCGCTGAACACGCGAAATAGTGGGGTTGGGTTCATTTGAGGGCTCAGGATAAACTCACCAAGCCAACACACGGCGCATTGTTGGAAAAGCACGTCGGGGTATGTTTGCTGTGCTCTCACCAAAAAAAGCCGCGGCAGACAGCAAGGCCGCCGCTCACAGCCAGTCGACTTCAACTTGACGCTGTTGTTGTTTACGAGCGTCCATGATGGCTCAGTGCCAGCTCCCCAAGAGCCAACATGTCTCGTGGGACCACCCAGCGTAGCGATCATGTGACACCGCGGCCGATTTTTTTATTTTATTTTTTTTAATGTGATGCTAATGGGAGACTATGGTTATTTGTCGTTGTTATTTGGGAAATAAATACTACAGCGAAATTTGGACTGCCAGGAAATGCACAAATCAAGTCGTCTTTTTAAAGGTCGCATCAGTGACGTCAAACGATACATTGGGGTTCTGTGTAGAGAATTAATTCATGCCATGCTCAAACTGTCGCCATCATTCTAACATTCCTTAATCCCATAAGTAAAAACCACAGACGTATAAAAGGCGAGGGAATGGGAGTGTGTTTGCAAAGCAATACTGACATCTAGTGGCGTTTTCTAAGTATTGCTGGATTCGACATGACCCAAAAACACTCTTGGAAAACTGCAAGTATCTATCCCATGGACCCCGACTTAAACAAGTTGAAAAACTTATTTGGGTGTTACCATTTAGTGGTCAATTGTAAGGAATATGTACTGCACTGTGCAATCTACTAATACAAATTTCAATCAATCAAAAAACCATCCATCCATTTTCTGCTGCTTATTCCCTTCGGGGTCGCTGGAGCCTATCTCAGCTACAATCGGGCAGAAGGCGAAGTACACCCTGGACAAGTCGCCACCTCATCACAGGCCAACACCGATAGACAGACAACATTCACACGCACATTCACACACTAGGGCAGTGGTTCTTAACCTGGGTTCGATCGAACCCTAGGGGTTCGGTGAGTCGGGCTCAGGGGTTCGGCGGAGGTCAAGACACACCCGACTCATCGTGTAAATAAAAACTTCTCCCTATCGGCGTATTACGGATACGGCAACAGCAGAAGTCACACTGATTTGCAGGTGTGTAATTTGTAGTGAGTTTATGCACTGTGTTGGTTTTGTTCTTTGAACAAGGTGATGTTCATGCACGCTTCATTTTGTGCACCAGTAAAAAAAACATGGTAACACTTTAGTATGGGGAACATATTCACCATCAATTAGTTGCTTATTAACATGCAAATTAGTAACATATTGGCTCTCAACTAGTCATTATTACGGTAAGTACTTATTAATGCCTTATTCGGCATGGCCTTGTTATAACCCTAACCCTCTAACCCTGGCCCTAACCCTCTAACCCTAACCAAATAACTCTAAATTAAGTCTTTGTTACTTAGAATATGTTCCCCTAGTGTCCAAAAAACTCTAAATTAAATCGTTGTTACTTAGAATATGTTCCCCATACTAAAGTGTTACCAAAACATATAACTTTGTCTTGAATTTGAAAAAAAACATTTTATTTTTCACTAAAGAAGGGTTCAGTGAATGTGCATATGAAACTGGTGGGGTTCGGTACCTCTAACAAGGTTAAGAACCACTGCACTAGGGACTATTTAGTGTTGCCAATCAACCTATCCCCAGGTGCATGTCTTTGGAGGTGGGAGGAAGCCGGAGTACCCGGAGGGAACCCATGCAGTCACAGGGAGGACATGCAAACTCCACACAGAAAGATCCCAAGCGCAGGATCGAACCCAGGGCCTTCGTATTGTGAGGCAGACGGACTAACCCCTATGCCACCGTGCTGCCCGCAAGTATCTATATTTGTTATATATCTATAAATGTTGTTTGAAACCTGCTATTTAGCTATCTTCGTTAAAGAGAACAATATTGTATTCATGGGGTTAAAGCAACTTAAACTGCACGATGTGATCAACTTTAAAAGTGCTCAAATTATGTTTAGGGCATCCCAAAACTCTCCACCATCCAATATACAGAACCTATTCCAGGATAGAGATGCTCACCATAGTTACAGTCTAAGAGGAAACAACAAATTATATTTGCCTAAATTTAGAACAACTTTAAAATCAATGTGCATTTCAGTGCGTGGAGTCACTCTGTGGAACAACTTAGGGGACGAGTTAAAAACATGTTCTAACACAGTGGTCCCCAACCTTTTTTTAACTGCGGACTGGTCAACGCTTGAAAATTTGTCCCACGGACCGGGGGTGGGGGGGGGGTTATTATTAAAAATATATATATATACATATACATATATATATATATATTTCTTGTGTGGCCCGGTACCAATCGATCCACGGACCGGTACCGGGCCGCGGGCCGGTGGTTAGGGACCACTGTTCTAACATGATTCAATTTAAAACACTGTTTAAAAAGAAGTACTGAAAAAGTACGAGGAGGAAAGAGAGTGATGCCCTCAGCACAGATCGATGGGAGAGATGTGTATGGTCAGAGAGTGTTTGGGCCTGTGTGTGCGTGTGTGTTTTGTCTCGTCTTGTCTTGTCTCATACTAACAGTGGTACTATTGTATTGTTAGTGTACAGGAGTTTTTCTTGTTTTTGTTTGTATGGTATTGTTCTTGTAGTATAGTGTTTATGTTAAATGTGGAATGAGTGAGAGGGGGTGGGATATTATAAGCATCTGCTTCATCCAACCCTTTTTCAAGCCTTGCACAAATGTCTCTGCCAAGATGTAAAAAAAAAATTGTTGTTGTACTGTGCAGGTTTGAAATAAATACTTCAATTCAACTCAATTCAATTGTTCTAATAATAACCCCTATTAATAATCATAATTCTAATAGAGCTCAGATACTTTCTGGGGTTCGATATAATCAGAATCAGAATATTTTTTATTGCCATTGTTTGAGAACAGGTTCACAAACTACGATTTTTGCTTGGTGCAATCGTGCAACATAAAACGCATATAACACAGAATAGGTAATAAAATGAGCTGTGGCAGAGCTATCAGATCTTGTTATAGTTCATGTGTCTGATGGCCGAGGGGAAAAAAACTGTTCAGGTGGCGGGAGGTGTGGGTCTGGATGGACCGTAGTCTCCTACCTGAGGGGACAGGGGAGAATAGTTTGTGTCCAGGGTGAGAAGAGTCAGCTGTGATCCGACCCACACGCCTCCTGGTCCTGGAGGAGAACAGGTCCTGGAGTAAAGTTTGTTGTTTTATTGATCGTTTTTGTATGTTGACATACCAAAGTTAAATAGGTCCACATATAATGTATTGCAATAATATGGTGCTACATGTCATTCGGGCCCTGTGATGAGGTGGCGACTTGTCCAGGGTGTACCCCGCCTTTCGCCCGATTGTAGCTGAGATAGGCTCCTGCGCCCCCCGCGACCCCGAAGGGAATAAGCGGTAGAAAATGGATGGATGGATGGATACATGTCATTCGTACATTTATAAAATCTTATTAATTCAAAATAAATTCTTTGTATAGAGGCATTTTTTTTCAATTGACTGTCTTTATTTGCTCTTTTTTTTTTAAAAACAGTATTTTGACAATAATTAAGGTGAACATACTCCGGCTTCCTCCCACCTCCAAAAACATGCACCTGGGTATAGGCTGATTGGCAACACTAAAAATGGGCCCTAGTGTGTGAATGTGAGTGTGAATGTTGTCTGTCTGTCTGTGTTGGCCCTGCGATGACATGGCGACTTGTCCGGGGTGTACCCCGCCTTCCGCCCGAGTGCAGCTGAAATAGGCTCCACAACCCCCCGCGACCCCAAAAGGGACAAGCGGTAAAAAATGGATGGATGGATATATTGTGTATCTATTTTATGTACTTTTATGTCATTGATTTAGCAATAGTTTTTCATATTTTTTTTTACATCTCATTCTGATATATATACTACACTCAACAAGATACTGCCATGACCTTTATCTACCATTATGTACATGGTCTACTAAAAATATTTGCTAAAATACAGAGGACCCTCTCTTTGGATTAAACGACAATTACATTTTTTTTTTTTTTAAATAATTAAAAATTAAAGGCTACGTTGCTCTAAAACAGGGACATCAAACATGCGGCCCACAGACCGGATCAGGCCCACGAACAGGTTCAATCTGACCCGCGAGATGAGTTTGCTAAGAGTCAAATTGAGCTGCATTTTTAAACTAAAGAAACTGCTGTTCTAAATGTGTCCACTGAGTGTCACAATAGCATTTCTAGTATGGAAGGAAAATGGGTTATTCCGGGGCGAGCAAGTATACAAAACAAGAGGTACAAGGTAAAGTGGGGCTGCGACTCCTTCCCCTCAACCCAATGTAAAACAAACAGGAGTAAAGTAAAAAATTGGTAATCCCACTTAAAATGCTGCATGAGACACTGCACATTGATATTGTTATGTGAAAATGATTGTCTTATGTGCAAATTTAAAGAAATTTAACAGTGGAAATCACAAATGAGGTAGTTGATACATAGAAGCTTTTTTATTTATGCTTTATTTTGTTTTTGTTCAATTCTAGATGGGCTGTTAATTACTTTGTAGATACACTGAGATTCTGTCTAAGTTCATTGTGTTCTTCATGGTGTTTTTGAAACTGCAACAATTTTTTCCTCAGAATTTTTAACTAACTTGAAGTGTTTTGTCAAGAGGATTATTTGTGATATTCACATTTTCAGAATGTGCTTGTTCTATTTTGGGCCAAGGTAAAACTAAAAAAACAATCTGAAGTTGTTGTAGTTGTATTTTTAAGTTATTATGCCATGATTTTCCCCGTCCGGCCCACATGGGTATAGATTTTCCTCCATGCGGCCCCTGAGTTAAAATTAGTTTGACACCCTTGGTCTAAAGTGATTCATGATGAGGATGTTTGCTGTTTATGATATGACTTATCTATTTCCTGCTGCTGAGAAAATTATGATGTTTTGGGGTAGGTGTCCTAACAAGACCTTGGGGTCTTCTCAGCCTGTCCCGTACATGTTTTTGCTTTAAATTGTGTGTGTATAATATATATATACATATATATATATATATATATATATATATATACAGTATATATATATATATATATATATATATATATATATATATATATATATATATATATATATATATATATATATATGTATATATATATATATATATATATATATATATATATATATATATATATATATATATATATATATATATATATATATATATATATATATATATATATATTGCACTGGTGAATTGTGATTATAAGAAAAACAGATTAACAGTTGAGACCACACTATTAAAGTGTCAAAAATAAGATTTTATTTAATTTTATGTGTAAAATATTTTAACTGTCATCAGCACCTAGATGTAGAGGCAATGTCTTTCTGTGTTTGACGTGGAATGGCAGGATATTAGTTGCACAAGCAGGGCCTCTTACCACACAACATTGGTGCCAAGGTTGAACGTAGTCATTTTACATTGATTTAAAGATTCTGAGGGTTGTTAGACAAAAAAAAAGTCTAGTTGTATTCCCCCAAAAATGTCATCTTTGCTAAGCCGGTGATTCAATGGGCTTAATGCTTTACTGATGCTAACTGCAGTACAATAACATTGTCTGCAAGAAAATGACTTAAAAGAGTAGTTTCAGGTTGTGCAGTGGCATTATTTGGTGTCTGGCTATGTGAAGATGATGCAGACATTCAGAGGTGTTTCTACAGTGGTGTGCCCTGGCATAACATTGTAAGCTTATTGACATTAAAGGAAACAACACAGCCAAGTGCTACATACACTTCATCACATTCTGGTACGGCAAAAAAAGCATTTTCCCGAGGTCACCCCACAGTCTCTCTATATCTTCTGACATTTCTCATCTTATCTGCATCATCAGTGTATTTCAGTTTAAATGTTTGTGTAGTCTACACCCATTTTCTGACTGTATCCCCTCGCCACATATCTTGCTTTGTGTTTTTCTTACCCATCAACGTCACATTTAATAGCATAGACCCATCTACCCCCCCCCCCCCCCACAACTTTCTTGCCCATGGGTAAATGTGCTGTTTTCCTGTAAGAATTGCATTGCATCATGCACGGCATCCATCCACTCTTTGGAGTTTGATGATGTCACTGCTTCTCTGTATTAAAGTGGTACATTACATGCTTCTGTAACAGTAATCAATGTTCACTTGTACTTAATCCTCATCACTTTCTTCAAGAATGTAATCTGACAAATAACCTGGTTTCTTCTTCATTTTAGGAGGGTATTTTAAATATTCACCTCTGACATCAGGCTCATCTCTCATCAGGCTCATCCAAGTGCCCCTGGCTGCTCATCTCACGTAGGCATGGCTTTGCGCTTGTCGGTCATTTGGTTTTTCAGCTACATCTGGCCTTAGCCTGACAGTACATTTCTGTCTCATCATCCCCATCATCAGACATCCCTGTGTCTTTGTCTGATGTGTCATTTGTGTTTTGGTGACAAATTTCACCAACCTGTGCTTCCCAATTTTGCCATCATCAGGATAGAAAATTTGATAAGATGGGCTGTTTTTGTCGTACCCGACAAATAGTCCCTACTCACTTTGCGAATCTAATTTATTTGTGTCTGACTGATAGGCATAACACATCAAACCAAATTTGTGCATTCTGGAAATGTTTGGTCGTTTCCCCATCAACAGTGAGTGTCTGTTTTGTGCGATTGTTGTAGCACCTGTTCCTTATTATAGCGGCAGCCGGAACTGTGTAAGTCCATAAACTCTTTGGTAGTCCACTTATTAACAGCATACACCTTGCCGTGTCAAGAAGTGTGCGCCAGTTTCTCTCTTTCATTCTGTTGCAGTGAAGGTGCAGAGGTTTCGTGTTTAATTCGGTGTGTTTTTAGAAGTGTCTGGAATGGTTTCCATTTGAATTCAGTCTCATTATCTGACCTGACACATTTAACTGTTCCATATTGTGCTGTGTCCGCAAGAAACTTTTCTGTAGCTTGCACTGTGTCACTCTTATTTTTTAAGTAGTATACAAAACATAGCACTAGAATAATCGTCAGTGATTGAAATTGCATATTTGTAGCCATCATTATATTCTGGATCTATTGGCCCTGCCAAATCTGTGTGGACCATCTCTAATGGGGCTTTTGCTCTCACATCAGGATCCCTGTTTCTAGTTTGGGTAAACTTCCCCTGAATGCAGACCTCACACTGTGGGTGTTGTTTGTTGATGTTCCCCTTAATTTCCATACCATCAACCACATTTTGCAATGTTTGAATAGCCCCTAAAATTAGAGTACCCTAAATCTCATGCCACATCTGTAGGTTGTAAATCGGCTGAAATTTGTCATTAATGTAATTTTTATCATCATTTACACTTTGTAGGTGATAGAGTCTATTTCTCTAATCAATATTGAACTTTTTACCATCCTTGTGAATAAGAACATCTTTTCTTTGCTTGAAAATTATTATTATATTATACATGTGGGCCCATGGATATAAATACTATTAAATGTAGCTTTGATATAGCAAGCTAATTTTGCTGTGCAGCTTGTAGCTTACCCTGTAGCTTAGCTGCATTTAATCGAGAGTAACTAGTAGCTTAGTTTACAACATTTTTCAAGTAGCTTGCCCATCACTGGTCTTCTGTGGCTGTAGACAGCATCTTCTCTGTGTCTCCGTAACTCTGTAATTTACTTTTGAATACAGCAAACGGAATTGACTCCTCCCTTTGTGTAATATTAATGGCAAATGGCTTAAAAGATTCTGGAAGTCTCTTTAAAACCATCGCTATGAGTAGCCCGTCACTAAAAACTTCTGCGGCATTTCTGAGTGCAGTAATGGCGGTCTCCGCTCTAATGACGTATTCCATTACACTTTCACCACGTGCTTTCTGGAGTGATGTTACCTCGTTGTACAAGCTAATTATCATTGCCAGCATTATAGCTTCTCAATATTGCCAGGGCTCTTTTTCCATCATCTGCCGCTTCTTGCATGATAAGTGACAAACTTTAGTCGTCCAGAAACTGGATAAGTTCTGCGTAGGCCTCTGCATTTTTTTGCTCGTCGTCGCCTTCATCATGAGGCTCATACAGGATAGTGCCTTTAAGCTCTTGTAACCTCAAACAGCCCAATAATTTTTGTCTCCCATAGTTATTTTTGTCTCCATCAAAAACAAGTTTTAACCAACTGCCGCTTGGCTCTTTGTTTCGCCCACTCATCTTTTTAGCTTAGCCTGCTAACGCTCACCACGATTGGTTCGGTGGTAACACAACGCTAATTACCCAAGTACCGCAGATATCTCTGGGCCCATAACCTGTTAGCAGAGATGTATTTACAGCAGTCCTTGCATGGTATCAGCCTGTTGGTTTACTCATATTATTTTAAACTCTCTGAGGCATCTGAATACACCCTTCTCTTTATTTACAGGTAGGACAGACAACTTATTCAACACACACCACTGCCAACTACTGGTCATTGTAAAAATGACATAGAGCACACAATAGTGAAACTTAACACTAAAGTGCCCTCTTGACAGCCAAAACGCATGCTAAAGTGTTCTCTTCAAAGCCAAAACGTGTGCTAAAGTGCCCACCCAGAAGCCCAAACAATCACCAAAGATCCTATGGGGGACAAAATGCATGCTAAAGTGCCCTTTTATGAGCCAAAGTGTGTGCTAAAGTGCCCTCTTGGTAGCCAAAACGCACACTAAAGTGCCCTCCTAGAAATCAAAACGCATTCCAAAGTGCCCTCTTCGGAGACAAAACGTAATGCGAAAGTGCCCTTTTTGTCACAGCGCTGATTCGAACCCGCTTCCCTCCTGCAAATGAGTGTCACAGTTCCTCCTCTGGATGCTCGCCCGGACAGGCCCCCGTTCACGCTGAGCGCAGCACGCCCACGCAGCGACAAGCCTGCTCTCAATCAGTAATCTGCACACCTGGGACTGATGAGGGCGAGCTGGATAAAGGACCAGTGGACCTGCCTTCCCGAGTCTTCCCTCTTCGAGATCTCCCGTTGTTTCCCCGTTGTTTTGGACTGCCTTCCTCGATTCCCGACCATCGCCTGAACACGGATCTAGCCTCTTCTCTCCTGCCCCGGCTGATCATCTGCCTGCCCCTCGGACTGCCTTGTTCCTTTGCTTTCGACAACACTTGGTAACACACACTTTAGTTCATCTACACACGTAGTCACACACATTGGCTCTTGGATTTGGTCACACACCATTCTATAGTTTAGTAGTATTGTTTTGTTGTTATTATTATTATTATATATATATACACTACCGTTCAAAAGTTTGGGGTCACATTGAAATGTCCTTATTTTTGAAGGAAAAGCACTGTACTTTTCAATGAAGATAACTTTAAACTAGTCTTAACTTTAAAGAAATACACTCTATACATTGCTAATGCGGTAAATGACTATTCTAGCTGCAAATGTCTGGTTTTTGGTGCAATATCTACAAAGGTGTATAGAGGCCCATTTCCAGCAACTATCACTCCAGTGTTCTAATGGTACAATGTGTTTGCTCATTGGCTCAGAAGGCTAATTGATGATTAGAAAACCCTTGTGTAAACATGTTCACACATCTGAAAACAGTTTAGCTCGTTACAGAAGCTACAAAACTGACCTTCCTTTGAGCAGATTGAGTTTCTGGAGCATCACATTTGTGGGGTCAATTAAACGCTCAAAATGGCCAGAAAAAGAGAACTTTCATCTGAAACTCAACAGTCTATTCTTGTTCTTAGAAATGAAGGCTATTCCACAAAATTGTTTGGGTGACCCCAAACTTTTGAACGGTAGTGTATATATATACACATATACTGTATATATTGACTATATATATAATAAATCATTGTACATACTTTCCCCTGGTGTCAGTTGCTGTTACCGCCCCTTAGTGAAACATAACACTTTTGGAGTCAAAACACACTCTAAAGTCCTTTTTGGGAGCCAAAACACATGCTAAAGTGTCCTGTTGGAAGCCAAAACGTGTACTTAAGTGCCCACCCTGAAGCCAAAACGATCACCAAAGATATGGGAGACAAAATGCATGCTGAAGTGCTCTCTTAGGAGCCAAAATGTGTGCTAAAGTTTCCTCTTAGCAAACAAAACGCACACCAAAGTGCTCTTTGGAGACAAAACGCACACCAAAAGCCTATTGGTGCCAAAATACACGCTATAGTGCCCTCTTAGGAGCCAAAGTGTGTGCTAAAGTACCCTCCTGGTAGCCAAAAGGCGAACTAAAGTGCCCTTTTAAGAGCCAAAATGTGGGCTAAACTGCTCTCTTAGAAAATAAAACGCATGCCAAAGTGCCCTCTTTGGACCCAAAACTCATGCTAAAGTGTTCTCTTGAGAGCCAAAACGCATGGTAAATTTCTCTCTTGAGAGCCAAAACGTGCCCCAAAGGCCCTATGGAGCCAAAACGCATGCTAAAGTGCCCTTTTAGAAACCAAAAAGCATGCTGATGTGCCTTCTTGGGAGCCAAAACACACACCAAAGGCACTATGTGAGCCAAAATGTATGTTCGGGTGCCCTTTTAGAAGCCACAACACATGCTAAAGTGTGCTCTTAGGAGCCAAAATGTGTGCTAAAGTGCCCTCTTGTGAGCCAAAACGTACAACAAAGCGTACACCAATGGGAGCAAAAACACATCCTGCAGTATCTTCTTAATAGCCAAAAGTTGTACCAAAGTGCCATCTTAGTAGCCAAAACACATGCTACAGTGCCCTCTTGAAAGCCAAAACACATGCTACTGTGTCCTCTTAGTAGCCAAAACATATGCTACAGTGCCCTCTTAAAAGCCAAAATGAGCACCAAAGTGACCTCTAGGTGGGCAAAAACTTGTGCTATTACATTATTTATTTCAGAAAGGCATGCAAGCTTTCCCAAAGTTGTTTTATGGTGTCGACAAGTGAAACCCTGTTCATGTTCAATACACTTGGTATGGCTGTTAGCCAATGTTCTCTTTTATTCATTTATTTTATTGCATTTGTTTTTTAAATGGACATTTTAAGTAAATGCTGCGATTAATTGATAAGTTAAGTTTTAAAAACACTGATCATGATTATAACAATAAAGTAATAGTAGTAGTCTGTCTATTTAGTCTGTTTCAAGGCTATATAATGTGCCATTTGTATACCAGGTCTAAATTGCCCTCTTCAGTGGCACTTTTTTTTCTCTTTTCGCCTCTGCCCTTCAAAAAGTTTGTGCACACCTTTGTGTCTCTCCCAATATACTGTGGGTCATATACGGTGTCAGATCCAAGCAGTTGCTTGGGCCCTGCAGCCACTAGGGGACTCCCAAACACTGACTGTGCAGTGACGGCTAGTCCTAACCCTTCATCCTTTCTGGTCATCTTCATGCTACAGTATTTGTGACTTATGTTATGCGTGATGTTAATATATGCTTGATGAAAATAAATGTTACCCTTGCAATTCATTTTATGTGATTGTATAGTTAATGTTGTGCTGTGCAGCTGAGTCAAACATTAAATTTTGGTTCTATGGTTATCATCATACCCCACACTTTTTGATATATCTGGTACCTTTTCTTGGTATACAATGACATAAACATGTTTATTTCACTCCACTGTTTGTTGCAAAAAATGTTTGTAAAATGCATACACCATATAGAAAAGAAGACATTTACAAAGCTGCTATCCCTTCAGGAGCTATCACACACAGTAGCAGGAGTTGACCTGCTATCCTATCCTATCCTATACTGTACATATAACCTCTTGACTGACAACTGACAAAGTGTGATATGAATTTGCCAGTAGATTGCTGCGTGCATTACAGTATGAAGCACATTTCTGCACTGTGACTGCAGAGAGAGACAAACAAGAAAAACAGCTTTGGTAGGAAATGCATATGAAGAGGAGTCTCTACAAGCCAGGTGACATTCTTATTGCAGAGCTATTGTTTGAAGCAGCTGCCACTTCATATTCTGAATATGAACGCATACCTTTTTTTTTTTATGGGTAAATCTTTTTGTTACTATAATATATCTGCCTGAGCACAGTCATCATGATGAAAATGACTGAAACCTTATTTCTATTATTACTATCAGGTTTGTACTGTGTCTCATATTTTGCAACACTATAGAAAATGGATGGATGGATGGGTTGCTTTTGACACTAAAGTAAAAGTTTTTACCCCACAGAATTGTATTCTTTTCAACTGGCATTCCCCCAGTTCCAGCACGTCTCCCTGTCCAGAAGCTATGAAGAAGCAAAGGACTACTGCAGAGAGATGTACACTGACCTGGCTACCGTTAACAACCTGACAGATATGGCCGACTTGATGGCTTCTGTTCCAAATACCACAGTCCGAGCGTGGATAGGACTGGAGATGGGAGATGCACCGAAGTGGCACTGGGCTTGGCCTCATCAAAAACTCAATTTTTCTAACTGGATGGCAGGAGAACCACAGGGCTTGGGCCAAAATTCATGTGCAGCCATGAATCTACTTGGTCAATGGTTTGAGAGTGATTGTGAACCCAAAAGGAGCTTTGTTTGTCAGGGTAAGTACAGCAGTAGTGGAACATCCAAAGTTGGACTCCCCTAAATTAATTTTAAATGAATAATGAAACCACCATCATGAGTCATGGGACTTCAACCCACTGACTCCATGTTTTGTGCAGTCAACTCCTATTAGAGGAAAAGTTTGATAATAACCATAGAAACAGAATTTAGACATTGGAAAGGGTCAATCTGCTCAGTACAATAGGAGCAGAGCAATTACGACAAATAACTCATAACCAACTTTTGTGAAAGCTTCACAAAAGCACACAAATTCTACATTTCCCATTTAATTAATGTAAAGTAATTGCTCGTGGCTAGGAGAAGTTTATAAACAAACTGCCCAATTTGATTGCCTGAAAACTTGTAATATTTCTGCTTCACCGCCAACAATATCAACTTCTTAAACAGCACATACTGACAAAAGAATCAAAAATATGTGATCTTATAATGTCAGACATGTAGCCCATTTTAATTCCAGCAGTACCAGAAAAGGAATACACTATACAATTTACTATAAGAATTTATATATATATATATATATATATATATATATATATATATATATATATATATATATATATATATATATATATATATATATATATATATATATTATATACATATGTAAATTTATACTGTAGTTGTGCCACTAGGTTTTCACTCTGTCCTGTTACCGTGGGAAAAATGTGAAATATTCCACGGGTCATCCACAACACATCAACTTGCATCATTCCGTTCATATTTAGGCCACATACATTTCCCCCCGCAAATTGGATGTTATTTCAGCACATAATATTGTATTATTTATCTATTTTCAAATTTTTTATTTTTTTTAAAATTAGCGGCTATACTGTATTTCATCTATTTGCAAATTCTATGGTTAAAAACAATCACTCGTGTTACTTTTAGTCCTGTTACCTAAATATAATTTTTAGCTTATGAAGCTTGGACAAAAATAAAACAAAGTTGCCTCAATACACCATTACACATTTCAAATAATTCAATATGTGTATTATAAGATTTAGAGTTGAAAAACATAGGAAGGAGTTTATTTAAAGAGGGGCACAGCAAACAAATAGCCAGAATAAAACACTAAAAGGTGTTAGGATTACTGTCTGCCAGGCGTCTTCAAAGATTTGCTTTCTTTTAGTTGTAATATCCTTGTGTGGCAGTTAGTAACGTTAAATAGTGACTTAAATAATAGTGTGTACGGTTGGCTAAGACACACTAAAACAAAAAAAATATAATCGGAAAAATAACTTCAACAAGCAAGGAATGTATCGTGTTTGACTTTTGAACTTCCATTAGTAATACAATCATCATGCAACAAGTCATTGTTTATAGAATGTCACAAATCATGCTCTCTGTGAAAACCTTGCAGGCAACATCAATGACACCAGCAACTACATTTTTGTTGCCAACACCAAATCATGGCGGGACGCCCAAAAGCATTGCAGGGATTTGTCCCTGGATCTGGTTGGTGTGGGCTCAGCGGAAGAGAACGAGGATGTCCGAAATGTGTCCACATCTCAGAACGTGTGGATCGGCCTCTTCCGAGATGCCTGGAAGTGGTCTGATGGGAGCGAGTTGTCATTCCGCCACTGGAAACCACAGCAACCAAACTCTGCTAATCAGGATTGTGTTGCTGCAGTGTTCAAAGATGAAGGCCGCTGGAAAGATCTGGGATGCAGCAGCAAGCGCACCTTTGTCTGTCAGGGCCGTAAGTTGACTCATTTCTGGGTTGGATTTTACTGTCAGGCTTTTCCATCAGCTTACAGGTGTGGTATACTACATATAAATATACAAATATCTGTTTCTTAGCCGTGGTACGTATGGGCCGCAGCAGCACCCAGTTGTAATACACTTTTCCAACACTTATAAATGATAAATGGGTTATACTTGTATAGCGCTTTTCTACCTTCAAGGTACTCAAAGCGCTTTGACAGTATTTCCACATTCACCCATTCACACACTGATGGAGGGAGCTGCCATGCAAGGCGCTACCAGCACCCATCAGGAGCAAGGGTGAAGTGTCTTGCCCAAGGACACAACGGACGTGACTAGGATGGTAGAAGGTGGGGATTGAACCCCAGTAACCAGCAACCCTCCGATTGCTGGCACGGCCACTCTACCAACTTCGCCACGCCGTCCCCACTTGTGGCAGTACTGACACTATTTAACAAACGGAAGAAGTCTGGAGCAAAAGTCATAGAGAAGTTTCTTAAGCGCAAAAATTACGACTAAAGTGGTAAAGCTGCATTTTTATTTAAAATGTATTTTTATTGACAGTTTAGTTAAAAAACATATACATTATTGATTTAGTTTATTTTAGCACAACATAATTGTATGTACATTTATTTTTCATCAGTTATGAGTCTCTTTGTATGCAGTATATTTAGTACTTATATTTCTAATCAGCCTGACCTAAGTCTAAGGTTTTTGTGTTAAATACAAAACCCAAAACCGGTGAAGTTGGCACGTTGTGTAAATCGTAAAGAAAAACAGAATACAATGATTTGCAAATCTTTTTCAACCTATATCCAATGGAATAGACTGCAAAGACAAGATACTTAACGTTCGAAATGGTAAACTTTGTTATTTTTTGCAAATATTAGCTCATTTTGAATTTGATGCGTGCAACATGTTTCCAAATAGCTGGCACAAGTGGCAAAAAAGGCTGAGAAAGTTGAGGAAAGTGTGGACCCCGACTTAAACAAGTTGAAAAACTTATTCGGGTGTTACCATTTAGTGGTCAATTGTACGGAATATGTACTTCACTGTGCAACCTACTAATAAAAGTCTCAATCAATCAATCAAAAGAATGCTCATCAAAGACTCATTTGGAACATCCCACAGGTGAACAGGCTAATTGGGAACAGGTGGGTGCCATGATTGGGTTTAAAAGCAGCTTCTATGAAATGCTCAGTCATTCACAAACAAGGATGGGGCAAGGGTGACCACTTTGTGAACAAATGCGTGAGCAAATTGTGGAACAGTTTAAGAACAACATGTCTCAACGAGTTATTGCAAGGAATGTAGGGATTTCACCATCTACTGTCCATGATATCATCAAAAGGTTGAGAGAATCTGGAAAAATCACTGCACTTAAGCGGCAAGGCCGAAGAATTTGATCCCTCAGGTGGTACTGCATGAAAAAGCAACATCAGTGTGTAAAGGATATCACCACATGGGCTCAGGAAAACTTCAGAAAACCACTGTCAGTAACTGCAGTTTGTCGCTACATTTGTAAGTGCAAGTTAAAACTCTACTATGCAAAGCGAAAGCCATTTATCAACAACACCCAGAAACGCCACCGGCTTTGCTGGGCCCGAACTCATCTAAGAGGGACTGATGCAAAGTGGAAAAGTGTTCTGTGGTCTGATGAGTCCACATTTCAAATTGTTTTTGGAAACTGTGGATATTGTGTCCTCCGGACCAAAGAGGAAAATAACCATCCGGGTCGTTATAGGTGCGAAGTTCAAAAGCCAGCATCTGTGATGGTATGGGAGTGTAATAGTGTCTAAGGCATGGCTAACCTACACATTTGTGAAGACACCATTAACACTGAAAGGTACATACAGGTTTTGTCTAAGCAACGTCTTTTTCATGGACACCCTTGCTTACTTCATCAAGACAATGCCAAGCCACATTCTGCACGTGTTACAATAGCATGGCTTCGTAGTAAAAGAGCGCGGGTACTAGACTGGCCTGCCTGTAGTCCATTGAAAATGTGTGGTGCATTATGAAGTATTAAAAACGACAACTGAGACCCCAGACTGTTGAACAACTTAAGCTGTACATCAAGCAATAATGGGAAATAATTCCACCTGAAAAGCTTAAAAAATTGGTCTCCTCAGTTCCTAAACGTTTATTGAGTGTTGTTAAAAGGAAAGGCCATGTAACACAGTGGTAAAAATGCCCCTTTGCCAACGTTTTCGCAATGTGTTGCTGCCATTAAATTCAAAGTTAATGATTATTTGCAAAATAAAAATTTAGTTTCTTAGTTCGAACATTAAATATCTTGTCTTTGCAGTGTATTCAATTGAATATAAGTTGAAAAGGATTTGCAAATCATTGTTTTCTGTTTTTATTTACAATTTACACAACGTGCCAACTTCACTGGTTTTGGGTTTTGTAAATAATAATATTTGTGATTAACAAATGACTTCATATCATTTGTCAAGGTTGTAAACTGTAAGTAGGTTAGATATAATAATTGAAAAATATTTAAATCAAGAGTAAGATTACTAAGTCAGTGTTAATATTTGAGTCCAAGTCAAAAATGTTAAAAAGAATCCTATTTTGGAGCAGCAGTTTTTAGGCACCAAAAGAAATTAGCGTCATAAAAATAAAGAAAAAACTTTTTTCCCAAACCTGCTAAGCAGACTTCAGTTATGTCACAGGTAAAATTAACATATTTTTAGTTTTAGTTTAGTGGGAGCAGAAACATTAATACACAGCGTTTTTACATTTTTAATATACAGCAAGTACAAGGTGGCTAACAATGCAGCTAATAGGAATAATCTATTGCGCCCATAAGGCTCTCTAAAAACATCCAAAAACCGCCAACAGTACTCCATTTACATGTTGTAACCTGAATATTAAGCAAGTATCAGTGATATTGTTATTCTAAGCGCTAACGCTGAGGAACTACTTTTAGTGGGGCCGTGTTTACAGAAAAGTAACTACTATAGCTTATGCAGCTATGACATCTCTTATTTTGGCTATGACAGAACTCAGAAAGGGTATGAACAATTCTAGACATTCAACATTATGACACATTGTAAAAAAAAAATTACCAATTTTCCTTTGATTAACTCTTAATAATGTATTGTGTATCATTACCAACTAAAACAGTCACTTTATGTAATATGTTGGCAAGGATTGACCTGTAGATACAGTAGTTTAATTCTAGGTTAACCAAAATAAATTAGTATCACAACAGTAATAGGAAAATAGTATAAATTACTGTATTAAGGAAAATGATAAGAACCAAAGTCCTGGACCTACTATAAGTCTAGCTTTCATATCCCAAATCAAGTAGACACTTTGTTTCATGGGGAAAAAAACTGGTGATGTTAAACACATTTCAAATACAACATGAACATCAGGTATTCCAAGCACCTGAATATAATAGCGCTGCATTTTTGTGATTTTATGCAGCCAGTAAAGTTGTACTAACCGGTCAGACGAGCACACAGGAGACACAAGGTGTCACAATTCCGTCCACCAGCTCATCTTCAGAGGAGATACCCAATAATTCTACAGCAGCTACTTCAACACAACAATTACGTTCAGGTATGTGTCACTGGCAGAGACAACAAAGAACACAGTGGAGGGCGGTGTTTCGTACCTGGGCATTCAGTGCACATTCAACATAATTGACCTACCACAACTTTCTCAAGTCACAATGAAACAAAAACTATTAAGTTTATACAAAAATGATATGTAACACGATGTGGCATTCAAGAGAGGGAGCACATTTGCATAATGGAGAAGACTACCATTGTTACTTAAAGCAACAGTTAAAGTTAAAGTACCACTGATAGTCACACACGCACTAGGTGTGGTGAAATTACCCTCTGCATTTGACCCATCCCCTTGTTCCAGCCCCTGGGAGGTGAGGGGAGCAGTGAGCAGCGGTGGCCGCGCTCGGGAATAATTTTGGTGATTTAACGCCCAATTCCAACCCTTGATGCTGAGTGCCAAGCAGGGAGGTAATGGGTCACATTTTTTATAGTCTTTGGTATGACTCGGCCGGGGTTTGAACTCACGACCTACCGATCTCCGGGCGGACACTCCAACCACAAGGCCACTGAGCAGGCTAAAGTTACCTAAGTTAACCCTTTATTTTCTAATACTCCATCTAAAAACAACTCCAAGTCTATACACAATATCATCTGCGATCAGTCTAATAAGATAACACAAATATGAAATTTTGAAATAAAATACATCCTACTCACCAGAGATGCTAATGCTTGTAAACTCTGGTCTGGAAGTAGCTACTAAACAAGCTGGTTCTATTCAAGGGTGGCAGACCTCTGCTTAGTTTAAAAAAAAATGTTTTAAAAAATTTAAGAATGGCACCAAGTCAATTTCTCCTCCTCCTCCTTCGTCAGCCAATTGCGGGATTGCCACTGGTAAACTTTACACACCCTACGGTCTAGCAAAGTAGGAGCTGACGTTGTAACTAAGAAAATATTTTCATGACAGATTGGACTTTATTATTAGTGTCTGTATTATTTTCTGTCCAGCGCTTTTATTTATGTTTTCCCACTTCCTGTTTGCCTCCACCACATTGCTAGCTCACTCATTTGTCCCTGATTGGCAATCGGTACACACCAGCCCCTAGTTGCCAATCAGGGTACTGTCACATGCCAGACCTGTCATCTGGACTGGCTTGGATCATTTTGCTTTGAAAGGGTTTTACTTGCACTTTGCCTGCTGTCTCTGCATTCTGGGGCCCAGGGCACCAACGCCACACTTAAATATAAAAGGAATTTGTTCAAATATACATTTTATGAGCCTACATGGTGCACTTTTTTGCAGTATTGAGCGTTGTGACACGACAACACCAATTTGGAAGTCACCCATTTTAGAGATACTCATATTTATAGCGAACAGTATAGCATAACGCTTGGAAAAGCCAAATGGTAACTATAGGCATGTCACAATCAATCAAACAAAGAAACAGTTTATCTAAAAATGAGGGTGGGGGTGGGCAGACACAGAGCCACAGAGCCACAGATAAACTGTGAGCCCCCAAACCCTTTTTTAGCATTTGATGTGAGTTACTGTATACAAGCCGGAGAAAAGACCAGGTAGTTGACTTTGTCTCCGTAGTGGATCTGAAATCAGAGGCATTGAGGTGGAGGGGTGAGTGGGAATGTTGTACTGAACCCGAAGTGCAGGTAGGCCCTGAGCCTTTGTAAAGTTTGAAGATATTTTATTCTGTCATTAAAAATGTACTGTATTTGCCGGACCACAGGGCGCACCGGATTTTAAGGCACACTGCCGATGAATTGTCCTATTTCGATCTTTTTTCACATATAAGGCGCAGCGGATTATAGGGCGCATTAAAGGAGTCATTTTTTTTTTTTTTTTTGTAAATGTAAAACACTTCCTTGTGGTCTACATAACATGTAATGGTGGTTCTTTGGTCAAAATGTTGCATAGATTATGTTTTACAGATCATCTTCAAGCCACTTTCTGACAGTCGCTTCCAGATGCGCCGTTTTGTGGGCGGTCCTATTTACGTGGCTCACCTTTGGCAGCGTCTTCTCCCCGTCATCTTTGTTGTAGCGGTGTAGCGTGCAAGGACGGGAGTGGAAGAAGTGTCAAAAGATGGAGCTAACTGTTTTAATGACATTCAGACTTTACTTAAATCAATAACAGAGCAGCATCTCCTCATCCGTGGCTCACTAGTGCAATAACAACCCCGGAAATTTGTCCAGTGAAAAACCGTCCGCCCGGAACTCTCTAATTACAAAAGTTCCTTGGGTGAATAATGTAAACTCACTACACCGGTATGTTTTAGCGCTTTCATGGCAAGTTTACTGACAGATATAAGTAAGAACTTTACACTACTTTATATAAGAAAAGCCAACAGCGGAGGATGAATGTCCCATAACAAGAAGATAGACAAAAAGAAGAATCTTATCGACTACGGGGTCGACACGGACTACAAAGGCGGACGCACGTAATTTTTCAGGAATTATGCAGATCCCAAATACAGATCAGCAGGTACCAGAAGGTAAGAAAAGTTGCTTTTGCATAATATTGCGAAACAAAATGCCAGATAATATGTCTTACCTTATACACACACCATAATATATATTGTATGTTGAAGCACAGTACAATCCATCAAGCGGTGCGGCTTCATAGCTTACCAAAGTCGTACTAAAACATTTTGATAGATTTTTGAGCGCCGTGTGTAATGTTCTATATTCTCAATGAAACATATAAAATGTTGGTGTTGTTTACTTGAGTCATATTACAGTCTACCCCTATCTCTTATGTGTGACTGCCATTATATTGCAGTCTACACTTATCTCTTATGTTTGACTGCCATCTACTGGTCACATTCATCATTTCACCATGTACCAAATAAAATAGCTTCGAGGTCGTTAAGCAAAACCAGAATTATTCTGTACATTAGGTTATAAGGCGCACTGTCGATTTTTGAGAAAAGAAATAGGATTTTATGTGCGCCTTATAGTCCAGAAAATACGGTTAAATCACCAAAAAAAAGGGCATACATGTAAATATAAAATAAATATATCTGTGAAAGTTCAATGATAAGGTTGCTTGATTCAAATGGTGTCATTTTAGCTCAGGAGCCACATTCAGAAAAATATATTACCAAGTGGGAATAAATTTAAATCATGGCATGATAACTTAAAAATAAAGACAACTTCAGATTGTTTTCTTTGTTTAAAAATATACCAAGCACATTCTGAAAATGATTTATTTTAAACTTACATGTTGCGAGTAATAGTATTCTATCTTCATTTATCGTTATTTATACTTTTTGAATAAATGATGTGATAATGTTCATCAGTCAAATAATTAAATGATAAATGGGTTATACTTGTATAGCGCTTTTCTACCTTCAAGGTACTCAAAGCGCTTTGACAGTATTTCCACATTCACCCATTCACACACACATTCACACACTGATGGCGGGAGCAGCCATGCAAGGCGCTAACCAGCACCCATCAGGAGCAAGGGTGAAGTGTCTTCCCCAAGAACACAACGGACGTGTGGGGATTGAACCCTTGTAACCACAACCCTCCGATTGCTGGCACAGCCACTCTACCAACTTCGCCAAATAGGTGGAATTGAGTTTTAAAATGCTCTCATTGGTATTATTTTTTAATCTTTTAAGAAGATGAAATGGATAATATTGTTAAAATCAAATTACAGGATGTTATTAATGTAATTTCCTCAATTTCCTCAACTGATTAACTAACATCATGTGGTTTATTATGTACATATGTAGCATCATCTAAAGCAAAACTTGTGAAATTGGACTCATTTAATTAGAAACACATGAAGTTAGAAAATGTCTCCCAAGTCATACAGTAAGTACAACACGAAATGTACAGATTATTAAATGCATTATGATTTAGGTAGAAATGTCACAGGTTACATTACCAACAACATATTTGACAATCGAGGCATGAACATAACAATCCACATTCTGTGCACGGTCAGTAATAAGCAGCCTAAGTTTGTAGTATGCAAACATGGATGTGTTGCCTCTGTCTTTACGCGGCACGTAGCTCCGCCCCCCTCAGAAGTCATGAGCGCTCTCGCGCTTCAGGGGATACAAAGAATAGCTATTGTGACATGGTAAATAGTAACTACGACCCATCAGGAGCAAGGGTGAAGTGTCTTGCTCAAGGACACAACGGACATGACTAGGATGGCGGAAGCAGGGGATCGAACCAGGAACCCTCAGGTTGCTGGCACGGCCACGTCGTCCAGTGGACACACTTAGAATCACAGTTTCTTTCATTCAAAAATTTCAGCTCATTTTTACACGTAGAAAACCTGTAAAAGGCCGTATGTTTGACAGCCCTGGTCTAAGACTACCTACACCCTTATCAAGAATGCAAAATTGTTTGTTCCACCTGAATAACAGCAGACCAGGCATCTGAATCACAGACGTCATCAAAGCTCACCTTTAAACATTCAACCACAGCACCAGCATTCAGGAACAAGGATGAAAGAAAGATAATGTAATTAAGATAACTGTGACAGCATATGCGAAAGGTATGTTTACATTTCATTGCCCATAACTGTGGTGCATTCAAAGACCCTCCATTAAAGTTAGGAACAGAGACATCACTGGTTTTAAAGACAGGGGGAGACTTAACCTCCAGGAGATGCACTACTAATGATATAATTATAATAAAAATGATGTATTGTATTGATTTGTATAATCCACTGATGAGAATCTTATATGTGTATCAGATCATCTCTATTTTACACTCCAAGGGAAACTGAATATTTTAACCTACTCAGTGGCCTTGTGGTTAGAGTGTCCGCCCTGAGATCGGTAGGTCGTGAGTTCAAACCCCGGCGAGTCATACCAAAGACTATAAAAATGGGACCCATTACCTCCCTGCTTGGCACTCAGCATCAAGGGTTGGAATTGGGGGTTAAATCACCAAAAATGATTCCCGGGCGCGGCCACTGCTGATCACTGCTCCCCCACCTCCCAGGGGGTGAACAAGGGGATGGGTCAAATGCAGAGGACAAATTTCACAACACCTAGTGTGTGTGTGTGTGACAATCATTGGTACTTTAACTTAACTTAACTTTAGTGCATGTAAACAAGTGTGGTATGTTGGGTTCAGGGTTGGCTGGGGGGACCTTCAGGAGTCTTGTGTTTGTGGCACCAGAATTCGGTGCCACGCCCTTGTCTGAAATGATGTTTGAAAAGTCTACTAGAAATGGGACAAAGTATGATGGCCTCATAAGAGATTTCTGACATCTTCAAATGTTATTCTTAATATTTTTGTATACAAAAATAGAAATAACTCATTCATTTACAGTGTTTTTGCCTTGTACTCCTACAGGTAACCTGATCTTAATTCGTAAAAACATGACCTGGATGGAAGCGCTGGGTTACTGCAGAGAACACCACATGGACCTCGTCTACATCAGCGACCAGAGCGCTCAGGATCGAGCGGCGGCAATGGCGAGGAACGCTATGTCGTCTCACGTCTGGCTCGGCTTACGCTACACTTGTAACTTCAACTTTTGGTTCTGGACCGGTTCAGCGGTGGACTGCTACCAGAACTGGGCCCCGGGACAAGGATCGGAGGGTGCAAATGGGTGCGGAGTCACTGGGGCCATGGAAGCCACGGGGGGGCAGCAGTGGGTGGGCTTGGTTGAGACGCGGCAACTGAATTTCATCTGCCAGGACTGTGCTGGTTAAGGAATATTTTTGGGGTTATTCTAGCGTTCTATTCACACGTCTTTGTGAAGACGGAGCAGTGAAAAGACTTGAGGGCTGCCTCCTCCATTGTTGAGGGTGAATTTCATTAAATATGCCAACATTGTGGTGTGCAGGCCAACACATTCATGGGCAGAGAGAGTGACGTGAGAACATTGATCTGCTGCTTTCACTCAGGGGTTAATATTTGCATGTTGACCCCATTTGGATATAGGGCTCAAGATGGTCTTTTTAGGACCACCATGGCCCTGCTGCAGACTGCCTGCTGCCCCCACTGACCTGACCTTCACTTGTCCGCAGTGCTGAGGTCTACATGGATCACAGATAACCGTGGGAATACTAACAATACAATATTTATACGATATTTGCAAACTGTATACTTATAGTGATGGTGTCAAGTTCCTCATCTCACACACGCTGACTAACAAGCTATCAAAACATTACATATTATATCAAAAACAGATTGTGTATTAGTGTGGATCATAGGGGTTTCAATATAATAGGAAGCTTTAAGTGGTTGATAGTAGAGATGTCTGATAATATCGGCCGATAAATGGTTTAAAATGTAATATCGGAAATTATCGGTATCGTTTTTTAAATTATCGGTATCGTTTTGTTTTTTGTTTTTTTTTAAATTTATTAAAAATCAACATAAAAAACACAAGATACACTTACAATTAGTGCACCAACCCAAAAAACCTCCCTACCCCAATTACACTCGTTCACACAAAAGGGTTGTTTCTTTCTGTTATTAATATTCTGGTTCCTACATTATATATCAATATATATCAATACAGTCTGCAAGGGATACAGTCCGTAAGCACACATGATTGTGCATGCTGCTGGTCCACTAATAGTACTAACCTTTAACAGTTAATTTTACTCATTTTCATTAATTACTAGTTTCTAGGTAACTGTTTTTATATTGTTTTACTTTCTTTTTTATTCAAGAAATTTTTATTTATTTATTTATCTTATTTTATTTTATAATTTTTTTAAAAAAGGACCTTATCTTTACCATACCTGGTTGTCCAAATTAGGCATAATAATGTGTTAATTCCACGACTGTATATATCGGTATCGGTTGATATCGGTATTGGTTGATATCGGTATCGGTAATTAAAGAGTTGGACAATATCGGAATATTGGATATCGGCAAAAAGCCATTATCGGACATCCCTAGTTGATAGCATTTTATAGGGCATGGAACCATACATGGTACCAAACTATGAAGATGTAAATCATGTGATTTCTCCCAATCAATAAAAAAAAAGGTCAAATGAAATGACTCTGATGCAGGGGGGTCCAAACTTTTTCCACTATGACGAAAAGTCAAAGTATGCGCGGGCCATTTAGAATGTATTTTTTTTGTTAAAAAAAAATAGAAATGCTGAAAACAAGACATTACATATGCTTAAAGATAAAACGTAGTGTTAGCTTTGTGTTATAGGTGACAAAGTGTACTATTATTGGTTATTTCAGGGGTGTCAAAGTGCGGCCAGGGGTCAGCAGCTCGGGTTTTGTTGAGCTGCAACATATATTGTCACACAAAAACAACGATGAAGATGTAAGACAAAAAGATCAAAAAGACATAACGTAATGACGAAAAAGCTGAAATTTTAATACTAATAACAAATAATACAATTTGTTATTTTAAGACAAAGCTGGCACTATGCTTTGATGTATAATATGCTTTGATATATAATATATAAAAAAATCTAAATATCCAACGCATACTTAAACTTTTCAAATTTTATAGAAACATTTCAGCTTGTTTCTCATGACATTATGTCGTTTTACTCTTTTTTTCTTACATTTTTTCCCCCACAAAAACATGTTGCAGTCCAACAATACTTGAGCTGCAGGCCACAAATGGGCCCTGGGCCGCACTTTGGTAAATGGTAAATGGATTATACTTGTAAAGCGCTCTTCTACCTTCAAGGTACTCAAAGCGCTTTGACACGTTTCCACATTCACCCATTCATCAATCATCAATCAAAGTTTACTTGTATAGCCCTTAATTACAAACGTCTCAAAGGGCTGCACAAACCACAACAAGATCCTCGGCTTAGATCCCACATCAGGGCAAGAAAAAACGAATCCCAATGGGGAGAAAGAGAAACATTGGAAGGAACCGCAGATGTGGAGACCCCCGCACTTGGGTGATCGGTGCAATAGATGCAGAGTGGATACGGTCAATACCGTGGGTGTTCAGGTCACACACACATTCACACACTGATGGCGGAAGCCGCCATGCAAGGTGCTAAAAAATATTTTTAAAACAGGATACTTGTTACAAAAAGTCCTCTTAGCTGCTGACGACTTACAAAGCGCAGTGTTGGCCTAAAAATAGCATTTAGAAAAAATGTATTTACAAAAATCAAATAATGTTAATCAATCTAATGAAATACAAAAGAGAAAACCCTACTACATTTAATGTTTTTAATTCAAAAATTAATTCTTGAAAAAAAAAGGTTATCATTTTTTTCATCTAAATTTTTTCATCAATCGATTCTTGAGAATTATAAATCAATCTAGAATCGAATTAAATGTAAATCGCAATTTGGATTTAATTAAAATTTTTGGAGCACCCCTCCCTACTTGTCACTTTTCGGCACAATGGCATGCTGTCCCTTGAATTGTATGGACATTTACAGAAATTGGGATCAGAGCTCACCTACGTAGTCTTCTCTGGAGTAAGACAGTTGAACCTAAGGTGAGAAGATGTTTTTCATCAAATTATAAATATTCAGCTCCTTCTATGTTTTTCCGTAACGATTTTACAACAAAAAAATGTGTTACCTTTGGTACCCTTTTTACCAATTGTTAAAAAGTGTGAACTAAATAGATGGTTTGTCTGTCTGTCAACTAGCAACATCATTTTTTTTTTAAATTACAGGCAGATTTTGATGAACCTTCCAGGAAATGTCAGAAATGAGACCAATTATTTTATTTTGGTGGTGATCAGGATCATTTCTACTACGTTACCTTGCACTTACGTTACACATCTGAACTTGTCTGTGTGTGCATGCTAATGGCCACGCCTCAACCTACAGAGACGACAGGAGTGGATGACTGAAACACTTCTGTATGTTTGTTCGTTCATTTGTAACATAGTTCACAACATATATATGTCTATATATATATATATATATATATATATATATATATATATATATATATATATATATATATATATATATATATATATATATAGACATATATGAATGAATGAATGAATGATCTTTATTGTCATTGTGCATGTACAGGTACAGGTCCAACGAAATTTAGGTTGCTTCCCTAAGGTGCTTTGCATTTTTTTTTAAAAGAAGAAACCACACAATATATATATATATATATATATATATACAAACCCCGTTTCCATATGAGTTGGGAAATTGTGTTAGATGTAAATATAAACGGAATACAATGATTTGCAAATCATTTTCAACCCATATTCAGTTGAATATGCAACAAAGACAACATATTTGATGTTCAAACTAATAAACTTTTTTTTTTGTGCAAATAATCATTAACTTTAGAATTTGATGCCAGCAACACGTGACATAGAAGTTTGGAAATGTGGCAATAAATACTGATAAAGTTGAGGAATCATCATCATGGATTAGATTTTATATCGCGCTTTTCTATTGTTAGATACTCAAAGCGCTCACAAGGAAGAGAAGAATGCTCATCAAACACTTATTTGGAACATCCCACAGGTGAAAAGGCAAATTGGGAACAGGTGGGTGCCATGATTGGGTATAAAAGTAGATTCCATGAAATGATCAGTCATTCACAAACAAGGATGGGGCGAGGGTCACCACTTTGTCAACAAATGCGCGAGCAAATTGTTGAACAGTTTAAGAAAAACCTTTCTCAACCAGCTATTGCAAGGAATTTAGGGATTTCACCATCTACGGTCCGTAATATCATCAAAGGGTTCAGAGAATCTGGAGAAATCACTGCACGTAAGCAGCTAAGCCCGTGACCTTCGATCCCTCAGGCTGTACAGCATCAACAAGCAACATCAGTGTGTAAATGATATCACCACATGGGCTCAGGAACACATCAGAAACCCACTGTCAGTAACTACAGTTGGTCGCTACATCTGTAAGTGCAAGTTAAAACTCTCCTATGCAAGGCGAAAACCATTTATCAACAACACCCAGAAACGTCGTCGGCTTTGCTGGGCCTGAGCTCATCTAAGATGGACTGATACAAAGTGGAAAAGTGTTCTGTGGTCTGACGAGTCCACATTTCAAATTGTTTTTTGAAACTGTGGACGTCGTGTCGTGCGATGAGGTGGCGACTTGTCCAGGGTGTACCCCGCCTTCCGCCCGATTGTAGCTGAGATATACTCCAGCGACCCCCCGTGACCCCAAAAGGGACAAGCGGTAGAAAATGGATGGATGGATGGACGTCGTGTCCTCCGGACCAAAAAGGAAAAGAACCATCCGGATTGTTATAGGCGCAAAGTTGAAAAGCCAGCATCTGTGATGGTATGGGGGTGTATTAGTGCCCAAGACATGGGTAACTTACACATCTGTGAAGGCGCCATTAATGCTGAAAGGTACATACAGGTTTTGGAGCAACATGTGTTGCCATCCAAGCAACGTTACCATGGACGCCCCTGCTTATTTCAGCAAGACAATGCCAAGCCACGTGTTACATCAACGTGGCTTCATAGTAAAAGAGTGCGGGTACTAGACTGGCCTGCCTGTAGTTCAGACCTGTCTCCCATTGAAAATGTGTGGCGCATTATGAAGCCTAAAATACCACAATGGAGACCCTCGGACTGTTGAAAAACTTAAGCTGTACATCAAGCAAGAATGGGAAAGAATTCCACCTGAGAAGCTTAAAAAATGTGTCTCCTCAGTTCCCAATCGTTTACTGAGTGTTGTTAAAAGGAAAGGCCATGTAACACAGTGGTGAACATGCCCTTTCCCAACTACTTTGGCATGTGTTGCAGCAATGAAATTTTAAGTTAATTATTTGCACAAAAAAAAAAAGTTTATGAGTTTGAAAATCAAATATGTTGTCTTTGTAGTGCATTCAATTGAATATGGGTTGAAAAGGGTTTGCAAATCATTGTATTCCGTTTATATTTACATCTAACACAATTTCCCAACTCATATGGAAACGGGGTTTGTATATACTGTATGTATACAAAAAGGGTGATTATAAGCTGATTTTGATCTAACTCTCAAGAAATGGGATAAGCAACAACAAGTGATTCGATTTTGTGGGTGTTCCGAATCACTGGATTAAAAAAAAAAAAAAATTACTATTGGGAAATTGGGCTTGATATAAATTGCATTTCAAATCCCAGCAAATCACCAAAATGATTCCAGAGCGCGTCCACCGCTGCTGCTCACTGTTACCGTCACCTCCCAGGAGGTGAACATGGTGATGGGTCAAATGCAGAGAGTAATTTCGCCACACCTAGTGTGTGTGTGACAATCATTGGTACTTTAGCTTTTTTTTTTTTTACATTTCTTAGTATCTTAAGTATCATTATCATGTACCATTATCACTGGAGGACAAAGCTAAACATGTTACAAACAGAGAGCAAGCTCGGAGCAGGCATTGTAATAGCTAAGCTAACAGCTAAGATATCTTGAAACAAAAGAAATAAGTGCTGAGTAAAGTTTAAGAAGTGTAGATGGAACCACATTACATCAGAAAGTAAGCAAACATGAACATGAAATTAACAAGTAGATTAATTAGAGTCTTGAGGGAGGAAAATATAACTTCTGGTGTGTCAGCATTGTCACAGTCAGAACACGACATGTAAAGGCGGATAGATCAGTATGATCGTACCAGAGTCCATATTTTTATTTTTCTCAATAATTTTTTTGTTGTTTTTGTTAATGTTTACAAACTCAGGGACTCATTCCCTGGACACCGGAGAGGACTTTGAGGGCAAAAAGCAAATAACTTAAATGAGTAGTAGTAGCTTTTACTTTAGTTTAGTTATTGTGTACTGTTGACTTTGTTTTGTTCCAACAATTGTATGTAATAAAAGAGAATAAGGAACAAGTTTAAATAGTGTGTCTGCCAAAAGCACTCATCATAAATACATGGAAAAATGTAGTTAATACATTGGATACATATTGGTATCGGCCGATCTCACCCGTATCAGAATGTGCAGCATAAAACCCTAATCCGAACATCCCGAGTTAAAGTACAACATGTATAAATTAATAACATGTAAAATTGACAGCATAAAAATACATTTAAAATACTTATCATAACGAAAGATAAAAGATGAATTGAAGAAATGCTGACTAAAATAGATGTTAACATTTTTTTCAAATCCCATTTGAAAGATATGAGGCCTTTTGTTTGCACATTTCACATCTTTATTCTAGATGATATTAACAAGAAAGGAGTATAACTTCACCTAATCCCAACAATCTCGTAATTGCATGGTGCGCTTTGAAAGCCGCGTTTGCATCCCCAGTGAGTCTGCTGTCATTTGTGGATTATTACGGCCCATTACGCATGAGCGTGTCATAGCTTAGCTCCCCTCCAACACAATGGCTGCTGGTCGCTGAGCCTCCCATCAGTTCAATGTTAATGTCCCATTGGGTCTGCTCGCTCCGTTTGCTGACTGCCGCCCCCTCGCCATCTTTTCTCATCCTCATCGCCTCTTGTGTGCTGTCCAGCTGGCTCTGACCTCTGACCTCTTCACCCTCACTCCTGACCTCTGGGGGACATTCCCACGCCACACCCTTTGTGTACACCTCCCCATGGTAACTCAGCGGGCACTCCCTCCGCATTCTTACAGACGATGGCAGAGGACATCACTCATTTCATCTTGCAACGGTGTAATGCTGCCTCATTTGGCTTAATCCCAATTCATGTGTGAAGACTCTACGGTCACAACATTAGGTACACCTGCGGAATCAATACAAGAGCCGGATCCAACAAAAAAAAAAAAAAAATATATATATATATATATATATATATATATATATATATATATATATATATATATATATATATATATATATATATATATATATATATATATATATATATATATATATATATATATATATTCCGCAGGTGTACCTAATATATATATATATATATATATATATATATATATATATATATATATATATATATATATATATATATATATATATATATATATATATACATACAGGCCTTTCAATTTTAACTTTTTAAGGTCAAGGCATGTGTTGCCTTAAAGGAGGGCTCATATTTTAGGGCACCACGGCAAGTTGAAAAGGCACCAAGGCAAACGTTATTTTCTGTCGAGGCAGGTGCTCCAAAGCGCATATATATATATATATATATATATATATATATATATATATATATATATATATATATATATATATATATATATATATATATATATATATATATATATATATATATATATACACACACACACACATATATATATACATATATATATATACACACACACACACACATATATATATATATATATATATATATATATATATATATATATATATATATATATATATATATATATATATATATATATATATATATATATATATATATATATATATATATATATATATATATATATATAGTATATATATATATACACACACACATATATATATATATATATATATATATATATATATATATATATATATATATATATATATATATATATATATATATATATACACACACATATATATATATATATATACACCTGGGGATAGGTTGATTGGTAACACTAAAATTGTCCCTAGTATGTGAATGTGAGTGTGAATGTTGTCTGTTTATCTGTGTTGGCCCTGCGATGAGGTGGCGACTTCTGCCTTCCGCCCGATTGTAGCTGCGCCCTCCGCAACCCCGAAGGGAATAAGCGGTAGAAAATGGATGGATGGATGGATGGATATACAAACCCTGTTTCCATATGAGTTGGGAAATTGTGTTAGATGTAAATATAAACGGAATACAATGATTTGCAAATCATTTTCAACCCATATTCAATTGAATGCACTACAAAGACAACATATTTGATGTTCAAACTGATAAACTTTTTTTTTTGTGCAAATAATCATTAACTTTAGAATTTGATGCCAGCAACACGTGACAAAGAAGTTGGGAAAGGTGGCAATAAATACTGATAAAGTTGAGGAATGCTCATCAAACACTTATTTGGAACATCCCTCGGGTGAACAGGCAAATTGGGAACAGGTGGGTGCCATGATTGGGTATAAAAGTAGATTCCATGAAATGCTCAGTCATTCACAAACAAGGATGGGGCGAGGGTCACCACTTTGTCAACAAATGCGTGAGCAAATTGTTGAACAGTTTAAGAAAAACCTTTCTCAACCAGCTATTGCAAGGAATTTAGGGATTTCACCATCTACGGTCCGTAATATCATCAAAGGGTTCAGAGAATCTGGAGAAATCACTGCACGTAAGCAGCTAAGCCCGTGACCTTCCATCCCTCAGGCTGTACTGCATCAACAAGCGACATCAGTGTGTAAAGGATATCACCACATGGGCTCAGGAACACTTCACAAACCCACTGTCAGTAACTACAGTTGGTCACTACATTTGTAAGTGCAAGTTAAAACTCTCCTATGCAAGGCGAAAACCGTTTATCAACAACACCCAGAAACGCCGTCGGCTTCGCTGGGTCTGAGCTCATCTAAGATAGACTGATACAAAGTGGAAAAGTGTTCTGTGGTCTGACGAGTCCACATTTCAAATTGTTTTTGGAAACTGTGGACGTCGTGTCCTCCGGATCAAAGAGGAAAAGAACCATTCGGATTGTTATAGGCGCAAAGGTGAAAAGCCAGCATCTGTGATGGTATGGGGGTGTATTAGTGCCCAAGACATGGGTAACTTACACATCTGTGAAGGCGCCATTAATGCTGAAAGGTACATACAGCTTTTGGAGCAACATATGTTGCCATCCAAGTAACGTTACGTTACCATGGACGCCCCTGCTTATTTCAGCAAGACAATGCCAAGCCACGTGTTACATCAACGTGGCTTCATAGTAAAAGAGTGCGGGTACTAGACTGGCCTGCCTGTAGTCCAGACCTGTCTCCCATTGAAAATGTGAGGCGCATTATGAAGCCTAAAATAGCACAACGGAGACCCCCTGACTGTTGAACAACTTAAGCTGTACATCAAGCAAGAATGGGAAAGAATTCCACCTGAGAAGCTTAAAAAATGTGTCTCCTCAGTTCCCAAACGTTTACTGAGTGTTGTTAAAAGGAAAGGCCATGTAACACAGTGGTGAACATCCCAACTACTTTGGCACGTGTTGCAGCCATGAAATTCTAAGATAATTATTATTTGCAAAAAAAAAATAAAGTTTATAAGTTTGAACATCAAATATTTTGTCTTTGTAGTGCATTCAATTGAATATGGGTTGAAAAGGATTTGCAAATCATTGTATTCCGTTTATATTTAACACAATTTCCCAACTCATATGGAAACGGGGTTTGTATACAGTATATATATATATATATATTTATCCATATGCAGTTATATTAAAAGACACATTCACATATATACATACATATAGATATTTTTTTCGAAAATGGCAGAGGGATTCTCTCCCACAGATTAGATTTTTCCTTTAGTGATGAAGATGACGTCCAGGAAACCCACAAAAATGTGTGTCCTTGGCCAT